>NW_021620862.1:6318198-6319353 GCF_004785775.1 Grammomys surdaster
GTACCTGTGTGTGTGTGTGCCTCTCTGTGTGTGTGTGTGTGTATGTGTCTGTGTGTGTATGTACCTGTGTGTGTGCCTCTGTGTGTGCCTCTCTGTGTGTGTGTGTGTATGCCTGTCTCTCTCTGTCTCTTCTCCCTCCTCTCCCTCTCTGTGCCTCTGTGTGTGTGTCTATGTGCCTGTGGGGTGGGGTATACACATAAAGATGTGATTGCTCTCCATCAGGCCGTTCTCTCTCTGAGATCACTCAGGTTGTCAGCTGTGGCAGGCACTCTTTACCCATGAATCATCTCACTGGTCAAAAAGTTGTATAATTTCTTAAAATATATGTTTAGAAACAATCTAAAAGATCATTACTGTGCTGAATGCCAGTATATTAGTATGTGTGTATAATTCATTCATTTAGTTAGAAAATAACTAACAAAATAAAACAATTTGATTTTTCTTTTCTGAAAAGTGATAATGTAATTATCATAGTTAGGTTCCTATTTCTGTGGTAAAACTCTGTGACCAGAAGCAACTTGGGAAGGAAAGTGTTTGCTGGCCTGAGTCACCATCCACTGAAGGAAGCAGGGCAGGAACCTGGAGGCAGGAAGTGATAGAGAGACCACAGAAGAACGCTGCTTGCTGGCTTGGTGCCCGTGGCTTCCCCATGGTTTTGTTATCTCCTCCAGGACCATCTGCCCAGGGGTGGTACCGCTCACAGTGGGCTGGGCCCTTACAGCAACCTTTAAGAAATGCCTAGAGGCCAGTCTGATGGAGGCATTTTCTCAATTAATAATCCCTCTTCCCTCTTCAGTGGGCCTTAAACTATCAAGAGCAGTTGTGCATTTCTGTGTCTTCCTTTTGTCCTTTGCTCAGGGCACAATGTCCTGGCAGGCACAATCCTGTCTATTTTTGTATTCTTCCAGCTTCTGTGTCCAGCTAATGATTTTGTGCGCTGCAAATTAAATCTGCCCCGTTCCTCCCTAGTCATGCCCTGGGCCTGGCCGTGGTAAGTGCTTTTCCTGATTTACCCCAAGCTATGAAGCTTGGTTGTTCCCTCTCATGCCTATCTAGACACAGTGGAACCCCACACATTTTTTTTTTCAGAGACAAGGTTTCTCTGAAACCTCTCTGCCTCTGCCTCTCTGCCTCTCTACCTCTGCCTCTCTGCCT
>NW_021620862.1:6319363-6340560 GCF_004785775.1 Grammomys surdaster
TCTCCCTCCTGCCTCTCTGCCTCTCTGTCTCTCTGCCTCTCTCCCTCTCTCCCTCCTGCTCTCTGCCTCTCTGTCTCTCTGCCTCTCTCCCTTCTGCCTCTCTGCCTCTCTCTCTGCCCTTGTGCCTCTGTGCCCCCCCTCTCTCTTGCCTCTGCCTCCTCTGCCTCCTCTGCCTCTGCCTCTGCCTCTGCCTCTGCCTCTGCCTCTGCCTCTGCCTCTGCCTCTGCCTCTGCCTCTGCCTCTGCCTCTGCCTTTGCCTCTGCCTCTGCCTCTGCCGAGTGCTGGGATTAAAGGCATGAGCCACAAGCGGGTTTATTGAAAGAGGGCAGCCATCGATGAAACTATGAATGCTTTGCCTTTGGTGGAGTGGACAGGACATACAGATACTGTTTTTCACCGACCGGACAATCATTCCCCTCTCTCCTCACCTCATCTGTTTTTCTGACAGCCACACAAACATCTCAACTCAGGGGAAATTAGACTTCAAGCCCATACTTCCCAGTTATGACTACACATGAATCTCTTGCAGAACTGGTAAATACACAAATAGCACACACTTGCTTGGTTTCCACTCTTGGGCTCACAATGAACCTATGAACACTGGCAACGAAAGTGCAGTGCTGCTCTCCAGAAACCACGAGGAGAGGGCTGGAGGAAAGGGCTCAGATAGAGCACTTACCTAGCATGGGCAGGATCCAGAGTTTCACCTCACATACAATGCACACAATACTAATTGTATCAGATAGGGACAGAGGACATAACTGGATGCAGAAAATGCAGAGACCTAGTGGCATCATGGTACATAGATTCTCAGTCGTATACCATAGACCTTGTGAGAAGGAGTGAGGCCATTGGGGTATGCCTTTGAACAGGATCTGGAGGCTCTGGTGTCCTTCTCAGCTGTTAAGAAGTAACCATGTCGCCGGGCAGTGGTGGCGCATGCCTTTAATCCCAGCACTTGGGAGGCAGAGGCAGGCGGATTTCTGAGTTCGAGGCCAGCCTGGTCTACCAAGTGAGTTCCAGGACAGCCAGGGCTATACAGAGAGAAACCCTGTCTTGAAAAACCAAACAAAAAAGAAGAAGAAGAAGAAGGAGAAGAAGAAGGAGAAGGAGAAGGAGAAGGAGAAGGAGAAGGAGAAGAAGAAGAAAAAGAAGAAGAAGTAAACATGTCTTCCACCTTACCATGAAGCCCTGTGACATCACAGGCTCAAGGCTACAGGACCAAGTGACCGTAAACCAAACCTCTGAGTCAATAACCAAAAGCAAAACTTCCCTCCTTTCAAGTTGTTTATCTCGAGTATTTTGTTATGTTTATAGAAAGCTGACGCGGAGGTAAAGATGGGAGACAGAGAAGGATGCTGTGATAGAGAGAGACAAAGAAGGATGCTGTGATAGAGAGAGACAGAGAAAACATCCAATCAAAACAAAGAAAGCTGTTTTTAAAGTGGCTACTTTAGTCTTTATTTTGAGAGGATTTTTTTCTATTTGAGTGGTGGTTGTTTTGTTTGTTTCTTTTCTTGAGACAAGGTTTCACTAGATAGCCCTGATTATTTTGGAACTCTTTATGTAGATCAGGCTGGCTTTGAACTCACAGAGATCCTCCCTCAGCTTTCAAAGCACTGAACTTAAAGGAGTATTTTACCTTTTTGTTTTGTTTTGATTTTTTTAAAGATTTATTTATTTATTTGATGTATATGAGTACACCACCATTGCTCTCTTCAGACACACCAGAAGAGGGCATCAGATCCCATTATAGATGGCTGTGAGCCACCATGTGGTTGCTGAGAATTGAACTCTGGACCTCTGGAAGAGCGGTCAGTGCTCTTAACCACTGAGCCATCGCTCCAGCCCTTGCTTTGATTTTTCAAGACAGGGTTTCTCTGTGTAGCCCTGGCTGTTCTGGAACTCACTCTGTAGACCAGGCTGGCATGGAACTCAGAGATCTGCCTATCTCTGCCTCCCAAGCACTGACATTAAGTGGTGTGGTGACACCACCCAGATTTTTTTTTTTTAAAACAAGATCTGGCCTTGTAGCCAAGACTGACTTTGAACTTGAGATCTTCCAGGCTGAGCCTCCCAAGTGACACACCCAGCTCACATTTTAAAACTTTTAAAAAATATTTATTTTTTTGTGTATAGATGTTCTTGACTGAATGTAATTCTGTGTACCATGTGCTTGCAGTGCCCTACCCCGACCCCCAGAGGCCAGAGAAGAGTGTTGGATCCACTAGAACTGGAATTACAGATGGTTGTAAGCACTATGTGGGTGCTGGGAATCAAACCCAGGCTAAGCCTGCAAGAGCAACAAGTATTCTTAACCCCTGAGTTTCCAGCCCCTCATTTTATAAAAAGATGTAATTATTTTTATCTTTTGTGTATATATATTTTGCACACATGTTATGAATGGTTGTGAGCTGTCATGTGGATGCTGAGAATCGAACCCAGATCCTCTAGAAAAGCCTAGTGCTCTTTACCTATGAGCCACCCCACACCAAACTCTGTTTTTAATAAGCATCAAGAAACCTGCACTCACCGGGTTGTGATGGTGCACGCCTTTAATCCCAGCACTTGGGAGGCAGAGACAGGTAGATTTCTGAGTTTGTGGCTAGTCTGGTCTACAGAGTGAGTTCCAGGACAGCCAGGGCTATACAGAGAAACCCTGTCTCAAGAAAAAAAAAAAGAGAGAGAGAGAGAGAGAGAGAAAATAAAAGAAACTTGTACTCCTACTAGCTTGTTCACTCATGGCCATGCAGCCAGCATCTGCTCAGCTCTGCACTTTAGAGGGTAGAGTAAGCATTTGGATCCATTTGTTGAACATGTTGCTGTGATAAAATACCCTGACATGCCCATGCCCAAGGTTACTCTAAGTTGTGTTAAGTTGATGGTTAAAACTAACCAACACAAAACCAAACCCAAACCAACCCAACCAGCACAGATCATACACATGAGCTGTGTGGTAATGTAATGGCACCCCAAAAGAGAGAGAATGGTGGAGAGAGAGAAAGAGAGAGAGAGAGAATGAGAGAGAGATGGATTTGTGGATCTTTGTGAGTTCAAGGCCAGCCTGGTCTACAGAGCAAGCTCCAGGTCAGCCATGGCTACTCCACAGAGAAACCATGTCTCAAAAAAAAAAAAAAAAACAAGGTGGAAGAGGAGGCAAAAGAGGAGGTAGAAAGAAAGGAAGGGAAGGAGGGAGGGAGAGAGAGAGAAGAGAAAAAGGAAGGAAGGAAGGAAGGAAGGAAGGAAGGAAGGAAGGAAGGAAGGAAGGAAGGAAGAAACGTGTACAAACTTGTTTTTTAAATTTCTAGTGATTTCTTTAAAAAATCAACTCTAAGGGGCTGGAGAGATGGCTTGGCAGTTAAGAGCAGTTGCTGCTTTTCTAGAGGGTCTGAGTTCTGTTCTCAGTACTAAGGTCAAGTAGCTTCCCACTGCATGTAACTTTAGTCCTCTTCTGGCCTCCTGGGGTACCCAACACACACGGCACACACTCACACACATACTCATAAACAAAATAAGGCTCCCAGGGATGCTCAGATAACTCACTGGGTGAACTCATGTGCCAGCAAGGATGACGACCTGGCCCGGGGCCCGGGTGGAAGGACAGAACAGACTCCTGTAGGTTGTGTCTGACCTCGGCATACACACATTAGATGGATGGGTGGGTGGGTGGATCCCTGGCTAGCCTGATAATCTTTTAAAAAATCGACTCTGAGAGGACATCTTGTAGATCTTCAATGGCAATGCTCATCTTCCCCTGAGAATGTGATTTATTTTGTTTTTTATTTCTTATTTTTCTTGTTCAGGGTCTTGGATCTAACGCAGGCTGTCTTCCAACTCACTAGTCTCCTGCCTCGGCCTCCTGAGTCGGATTATAGGCTCCTGTCACCAAGCTCAATTCTTGCTTTTTATTTAATGTCCTCTGGGGCTGAAGGAAAAGTCTTAGCTACTTCCATTTGCCCTCTGACCTTCTTACAGTAACTCTAACACACAAGCCATTGATGGAAATTACTCCAGCTGCTAAGTTGCACCTTTGGGAATCAGAGAATGACGGTCAAATGTGTCAACAGCTCCACAGTGGACCAGACTTTGGTCAAGATATGACTGTCTTCCTTCTCCACTCCACTTACTAGAACTCCAGTGGACGCTGGTGACGGCTCCAGGGTTATAACTATTAGTGTCAACCCAGCCCCTGTGCACGATAGTTCTTTAAATCTCTTATATTTCCCTTTGCTCTAAGTGGGTCCCTCTGGGGAATAACAAGGAGCCAATCCAGTAAGTACACTCTTGTCACAGTGTCACAATCTTTCCTTCTCGGGTCCTGCCTAGCTCTTCAGTGAATTCCAGATCTAAAAGTTGGCTCCGATCACAGAACTGGACAAGGGATTGTGACTTTTTATTGGGGTGACTGCCCTTGGCCTACTGCTCCTCCAGTGTCACCTCCCTTTGATAACAGAGGTGACAACAGCCTGTGGCTGGCTGCGCCTGTTTTGCTCCCCAGAGACATTTTATTCTGTTAACCATTTTTGTTTCCAAATATTTCTGTGGGTCAATTTCTAATGACTTTCCCAAAAAGCCTGTTGGCTTTTATGTAAAAAACAACCCCTGTGGCTGGGCTTAGTGGCACACGCTTTTAATTCCAGCACTTGGGAAGCAGAGGCAGGCAGATCTCAAGTTCCAGGACAGCCTGGGTGAGACCCTGTCTCAAAAAAAAAACTAAAAAAGAGAACCCTGTCTTGTCATCTTAAGCAGAGCCACTTGGCTTTAGTACATTCATGGACCATGATGCCCCCACGGCAACCCACCCTTTACCCTCAAAGGAGCATTACTGCATTGTTCCTTGACACTGTCTTTTTGAGATCATCTTTTTGCTGGCCTTAGTGAATGGTTTGTCTCCTTTTCTTTTCCTTTCTTTTCTTTTCTTTTCTTTTTTCTTTTCTTTTCCTTGTTTCTTTGTTTTTCAAGACAGAGTTTCTCTGGCTGTCCTAGATCTCACTCTGTAGACCAAGCTGGTCTTGAACTCACAGAGATCTACCTCCCATCTGCCTCCCAGGTGCTGTTTAAAGGCCTGTGCCACCAGTGTGGCCAGCTGGTATGTCTCTTTTTAAAAAATATTATAATTATGGGCTGGCCATGCTCGTACATGCCTTTGATCCCAGCGCTCAGGAGCAGGAAGGCGGATCTCTTTGATTTTTGAAGCTAGCCCAGTATACATAGTATGTTTCCAACAGCCAGAGCTACATAGTGAGACCCTGTCTTTTTAAAAAGAGGGAGGGGCAAGATGGCTCAAGTGTTAAGAACACTGACTGCTTTTTCAGAGGTCCTGGGTTCAATTCCCAGCATCCACATGGCAGCTCAAAGCTATAACTCACACTCTCACACAGACATACATGCAGAGAAAACACCAATGACATGAAATAAAAATAAATGAATCTTTAAAAATGTATGGGGCTAGAGAAATGGCTTATTAGTTAGGAGCACAAACAGCTTTTCCTGAGGACCTGGGTTCAGTTCCCAGCACATATGACTGTTCACACTGTCTATAACTCCAGTTCTAGGGAGATCTCATGCACTCTTCCAGCTTCCATGAACACTGCATGTACTTGGTGCAGACATGCAAGCAAACTCAGACACAGTAATATTTGTTGTTGTTGTTGCTGGGAGGGCATTCTCATGCCATGACACACATTGTGGAAATCAGAGAAGAACTTTTGTAGAGTCCAAATAGCATGTCTTGTGATCCTCCTTAGGTAACAAGTTAACATCCTCTTCCTTAGAAAGTCTTCTGGCATCATAGAATGTCCATGACAGCCACACATACCCCTGGCTCCCCCCCACCCCCCGAGTCTTTATATCCTTCCCTCTATCATCTGCACAAGAAATTCTAGAATTTCCACTTAGCCCGGTATTGTGGCTCATACCTGTTGGGAAACTGAAGCAGGAAGACTGCCTTGACCTCGAGGCTGACCTGGGCAACAAAGTGAAACCTTGCCTTAATTTTTTTTTCCAATTCAATTCATTGGCTGTGTCTTGCTCCAGGCTTTGTGGAATCCCCTGAGATACTCGTTGGGGCATAGAATCCTATACCCCAAGGAAAGATCTCAGGTCAGGAAATTCATCTACTTTTATATTCTGGCCTTCTTGATCAACAGTCCTGAAAATCTAGTCCCAAGTGTATGTATATGTATTATATATATACATATATATGTGTGTGTGTGTGTGTGTGTGTGTGTGTGTGTGTGTGTATTTACATGTGTAGAAGCAGAGGCCAGCCTAAAGTGTTGATTCTCAGGTACTTTCCACTTTGTGTTTTGAGACAGGATCTCTCACTGGCTTGGAGTCCAGCAACTGGGCTACATGGGCTGGCCAGTGAGCCCAGGAATTCACCTGTCTCTGCTTCCATTGTGCTACTAGGAATATGTGGGTGCTGGGGACTGAATTTAGGTTTTCATGCTTGAATGGGAGGCATTTTTATCAGCTAAGTGATCTCCTTAGCCCTCCTAGGTAATTCTTTTTATGAGTCTATTTCTTTTTAATCAAAGTATAGTAATCGTATATGTTTATAGGACATGTTGTGACAGACAATACATGCATACAACATGTAATGGCTAGATCAGACACAGATATCACTTCAGATATCATCGTTCCTTTATGTTAGGAATTGTCTTGTTAACTTTTCTATTTCTATGATAAAACACCATAACCAAGGCAGTTTATAGAAGGAAAGGCTCATTTGGAGCTTACAGTTCTAGAGGGAGAGGAGGCCCTCATGGTAAGAAGCATGGCAGTAAGAAGCAGGCAGCCATGGCGCTGGATCAGCAGCTGGGAGCACATGCTGATTAGCAAGCAGGAGGCCAGGAGAGGGGATGGTAGGAGGCTTTTGATACCTCGAAGACCACTGCTGGGAATCACTTCCTCCAACAAGGACCTACCTCCTGATCCTTCCCAAGCAGTTCTACTGATAGAGACCATAAACATTATGGGGGCCGTTTTCATTTAAGCCATCAGAAGAATATTCAAGACCCCCTCTCCTAGTCAATTGTTATCCATCATAGATACCTATCAAGCTCCTGTACCCATTAAACAACCCCCTTCCCCTGCTTCTTCCTTACAGCCTTCCTTGGCTTTGATGACAGCTATTCTCTTCTGTTCTATGAGACCAACCTTTTGTTTTTACATATAACTGAGAACATATGGTATTTATATGTTTGTGCCAGACTACTTCACTTAACATAAAGTTCAATTCTTTTTGTTTGTTTTGTTTTGAGATGGTGTGATGGTGTGTATATGTTCGGCCAAGGGAGTGGCATTATTTGGAGGTGTGGCCTTGCTGGAGTAGGTGTGGTCTTGTTGGAGTAGGTGTGTCACTGTGGGCATGGACTTTAAGACCCTCATCCTAGCTGAGTGGAACCCAGTCTTCTCCCAGCAGTCTTCAGATGAAGATGTAGAACTCTAAGCTTCTCTAACATCAAGCCTGCCTGGATGCTACCATGCTCCCTCCTTGATGATATTAGACTGAACCTCTGAACCTGTAAGCCAGCCCCAGTTAAATGTTGTCCTTTGTAAGAGTTGCCTTGGTCACAATGTCTGCTCACAGCAGTAAGACCCTAAGATAGATGGTATCTTGCTTTGTAGCTTAGCTAGCCTGGAAATCTCTGTGTAGCCTCAAATTCAGTTGCGATTATAGGTATGCACCACACCACTAGGCTATATGGTAGTTCTTGAAGCTGCACGAGGGTATAATGCCTCTTCTTTACCAGGCCCAGTACATCTTTAAGGCAGGTTGTGCTGGGATATAAACCTGGCCATCAGTCTAGTAGCCAAGGGAAGAGGAAGAGGTTCCTCCTGAAGTAGACCCCGGCTGTTTGTCAGAGAGCTGCTTCTGTAGGCCTCCTTGCAAGGGAGAGGTTAGCCATTACTCTAACCTCCACTTCTACAGAGTTGAATCTATTGGAGGATTTACCACTCCCTTCTCATGCAAGGTATGGGGCTTCTCAAGCAGGACTCAATATAGCAAACTTGCCTTGGCTGAGCACTTATGCTGTTTCTAGATCTCAGGCATGAGTTTGCTGCTCAGAGGGGACCACTCTTTATGGAATCAACAAGAGCCTCTTCATAAGTCAGCAAAGAGATCTTGGCTGTGCACTCAGCTTTTAGGCACATTTCCTTCTTGCTAAACAGGACATGGGTGTTGCTCAGACACCTGCCCACTCCACTGTTCTTTTTTTTTTTTTTTATTTTGTTGTATTTTTTGGAGAAAGGTTTTTTTGTGTAGTCCTGGAACTAGTCCCATAAGCCAAGCTCTCCTCAAATTCCGGTACCTGCCTATACCCCCAGACCCCAGTACACACACCCCAGTGCAGGAGTTTATAGGCTTGTGCCACTGGGCCCGGCTATGTTCTTAATTTATTAATTTTATTATATACTTTTACATGTATAACCGCTCCATTTTGCATGTCTGTGCACCCTGTCTAGTGCCTATGGAGGTCAGAAGAAGGTGTAGGATCTTCTGGGACTACAGCTATAGTCTTGAGCCTCCATGTGGACGGTGGGAATCTAACCCAAGTTCTCTGCAAGTGTAACAAGTGTTCTTAACTGCTGACTAACCTTCCAGTCCCCTCCACTGTCCTTAAGGCACTGTCTCTATCTTGCAATGCCTCCCCTCCCAGGACACCCCTGTACTCAGGTGCTCCGTGCCAAGCATCCTCAGTACCCCACATGGCCAGGTAAGGAGATCTCAGACTGAAATAGACCATGTTTCCAGCATTCCTGATCCCATGTGTTTGGGACAGATTCTCTGAGGTGCGGATTGTGAAGGAAACAATGTGCAGACAAGTGGAGGCAACACGTTCGAAGGAGAGAGCAGAGACACAACAGACTACAGAGCTAGCCTGACACTTGCAGAGGAAAGAGGAAGATGTGCATTGGCTACGAGGTGCTTTCCAAGGAAGTCCTGGCCAGGCTGCTGAGGGTGTTAATCACAACTTACTTAGCCCTTGTATTATGCTATAAGAACTCACTGGTTTAAATTCCCAGGTCATATTTTTTTTTTTCGAGACAGGATTTCTCTGTATAGCCCTGGCTGTCCTGGAACTCACTCTGTAGACCAGGCTGGCCTCGAACTCAGAAATCTGTCTGCCTCTGCCTCCCAAGTGCTGGGATTAAAGGCGTGCGCCACCACCTCCCAGCCCCCAGGTCATATTCTACAGGCAGAGGATACAACATGGCACTAGCAGAGGCTCAGTGATAAAGGGACTGAGGTTTCAAGTACAGGTTCCTGGGTTTCACAGGGTGCACAGTAGGTCCAGGTCTTAGACCATCGTGGACAAATATTTAACACCTGTTTGTATCTCCTAGCTGAGCTATGGAATATGTGGGCATATTCCATCTCTATATAAAAAAAAAAACGCTTAGTTATTGACCACCTCCAGTCTTCACTAAAGAAACAAGTGTTAAATAAGACCTACAGGCAGATTCATCCTGATCCCATATGATCCACAGGGTGGTGGCCACAGAGCATCATTTGATATATTTCATAGTCAAAGAACCATGGATTAGTGTGCAGCCAGTCCAGGTCATGGGATACAGAAGTCCTGGAGCACAGACTGCCTATCACAACTGTCATGAGAGGCAGGCCTAGTTCCATTAGCTCTGCCTGCTCAGTTACTAGCTCCAGGCAGCCAGAAAGAGCATGGTAGGGAGTGGACACTGTGGTAGTTTTGGCCAGGATAGGGAGTTGGCAGGTAGGCAGCAATTGGACACTAGCAGCTAAATGCATCCCTCACAGCTGGAAACCTCCATGGCTATGGAAATCCATTTCAGCACAAGCTTTTTAAAAGACCAGCCTCCCATGCTGGACATGGTGGTGACTCATGCCCATTAATCCAAATCTTAGGGAATAGAGGGGAAGGAAGAGTGTCAGGCATTCAAGGCCAAGCTTGAGCTACATGGGACCCTGGCACAGTCAGTGAAGTGATTGCCTCACCAGCCTAATGACCTGAGTCTAATTCCTGGAACTCACTATAAAAAGGAAAACAGCTGGGTATGGGGGCACTTATGATCCTAGTGCTGGAGAGGCAGAGACAGGTGTATTCCTGGGGCTTTGTGGCCAGCCGGGCTTGCCTAATCATCGAGGTACAGGCCAGTGAGAGACTCAGTCTTAAAAAAGAAAATAAAGACACTGAGGTGGATTTTACCCATGAAGAAAGGACACTTGAGGTGGTCCCTGGCCTCTACACACATACATGTAAGAACATGTGTGTGTGCATGTGCATGTGCCCCTTTGCCAGGGACATCTTTGTCTGCTTCCTTCTGGTACCTTCTACTTGTCATTTGTGGCTCAGTTTGAGACCATTTCTCTCTAGAAAGTATTCACTGCCCTTCCCTTACCACTAATGAGGGTCAGGTCATGTTACCCCCCAAATAGGACACCACTGGTATTTGAGAACATCCCAGAAACCCTCTCATCTCTCTTAATCCTTCACCTTGAAGCTGATGAGAAGACTTCTATTCTAGAAAGAGCTGGGGTATGAGCTGAGGTGTGAGCTGTGATGTGAGCTGACGTGTGAGCTGTGATGTGAGCTGGGGTATAGCTGTGATGTGAGCTGGGGTGTGAGCTGGTGTTTATGACTGGGGTGTGAGCTGTGAGCTGAGGTGTAAGCTGTAATGTGAGCTGGGGTGTGAGCTGGTATTTATGACTGGGGTGTGAGCTGTGAGCTGAGGTGTGAGCTGTAATGTGAGCTGGGGTGTGAGTTGTGATATGAGCTGAGGTGTGAGCTGTGATGTGAGCTGAGGTGTGAGCTGGGGTGTGAGTTGAGGTGTGAGCTGTGATGTGAGCTGAGGTGTGAGCTGGGGTGTAAGCTGGTGTTTATGACTGGGGTGTGAGCTAGGAGCTGGGATATGAGCCTGGAGTTTTAGATCCCATTTAATTTTCACTATAGCTCTAAGAGATAGAATCCTTTTCCTCTCCCTCTCTTTCATTCCCTTCCCTCCCTCCCCCTTTCTCTCTTTGAGAAACAAGTATTTGATGATCTACTAGAGCCATTTTTAATTAATTTACTGGTTGCATTAATTACCGTGTAGATGTGCTCATGTGGGGTTGGTTCTGTCCACTCCACCATATGGGTCCTAGGGATGTTACTTCAGTTATCAGGTTTTGAGGCCCGACAACCTCATTTACTCGCTGAGTCATCGCACCAGCATTCTTGGAATCATAATCATAAAAAGAATACATCTGTTAGGAATCCAGTTTCCTCTTCCTGTAGCCACTTGGATCCAACAAGAAAAGCAGCTTCTCACTGTATCAGGGTTTTTAGAACTTCATGATGTTTAGTGGGGGAGACAGGTTCCCATCTTCCATTTGCTGCTGCCATCTCACAAGGCCCAGTAGAGCCTTTCTTTGGCCTATTATCATTGATTTAGAGAAGAAATTTGGTACAAAGGTCTGTGTCACTGGATCTCAAATATTTCCCGAAGGTCCACATGTTAAAAGCTCAATCTTCAAGATTGCAATTCAGTAGAGGTTCTCAAGCCCTTATGGGTTGAATGACGCTTTTGATCACCTAAGACCATCAGAAAACACATTACGATTCATGACAGTAACAAAACTATAGTTATGAAGTAGTGATGAAAATAATGTTATGGTTGGGGTCACCACATGAGGAAGTGCATTAAAGGGTCGAAGCCTTGGGATGGTTGAGAACCCCTACAACTTAGGAAGGTGGTGGATCTTTAAAACGTCGGACTTACCCACTGATCACCACATCAAAGTTCCTGCTCTTGTGAAATAAATCAGAAGGCCAGATCACATCTAAACAACTAAACCTCCTTTTGGTCTTTAAATAAATAAATAAATAAATAAATAAATAAATAAATAAATGTGGGCTTAGAGAGAGATCTTCTTCCTAGAAGGAGACTGTGGGTCTTTGCCCCCCTCAGTCTCTCCTGAGGTGAGTGGTTTACTGGAGCATACCTTCTATCCTAATGTACTGTTTCACCATAGATACAAAGCCTCAGGGCCAACCCATCATAGACAGTAACTTCCAAACCTGTGAGCCCTTTTCCTTTATAAGTTGATTATTTTCGGGATTTGTTAAGAGAGACAGAAAGCTGATTAATAGGAAAATGGGGCTTTTCCTGTAATGTTTTATTACCATCTAATTCACACAGCAAACAATTCACCTATTTGCCTTCTAAGTGGTTTTTAGCTATGTGCAGCTCTGCAGCCATCACTACGGTTTTAGAACTTCCATCAGGCCCAAAAGAAATCCTGAACCTTTCACTGGTTACTCACTTCCCACTCGAGTCTACCAGCTGCTAGACTCTTCTAATCTCCTTTTCTTTTTTTTTTATAGATTTGACTATTCTGGACATTTCTCTCTGATAGAATCACACAATTTATTCTTTTCAGATAGGCTTCTTTCATTGAGCATGTTTTAAAAGTTCATCCACATTTTGGTGTTTATCAGTACATCTCTTCATTTCTTTGATGGATGAACTTCCATTCCATAGATATAGTACTTGTTGTTTTGAGATAGTCTTATTATGTAGCCCTGGTTGTCCTGGAACTTGAGATCTGCCTGCCTCTACTTCCCAAGTGCTGGAATTAAAGGCATGTACCACTAAGCTCTCCTAAAACTCAGAGATCTCTCTGTCTCTGCTCTCCACCTGCCAGTGCTGGGAAGGTGTGTACCACCACATCCAGTATTGCTGACTTTTAAAAAAAGCTGCTTTTATTTTCAATTATCTATATGTATGAGAGGAGGTATGTGCATAAGAACAGTTAGTTGCCTTTGAGGCCAGAAGAGTGCCAACGCCCTTGGAACAGACATTTGTGAATTGATAAGGGTGCTTGGAAACTGATTTTCTGCAAGAATACTATGTACTCTTGGCCTTGGAGTGGCTTCTCTGACCCCTTTTGTTGCTGGAGAGGGTCATAGGAAGCTCAGCTAACCTTACACTTGTGAAGATTGGCCTTGAGTGTCTGATACTCTTGCCTCTACCTGTCAAGTGCTAGGATTACAGGTATATGCCACCACTCCTGGCTAAGATACACTATGTTGTCATGCTCATTTTTAATCTAAAACTGCAGGCCAGTGGTGGCACACGCCTTTAATCCCAGCACTTGGGAGGCAGAGGCAGAGGCAGGTGGATTTCTGAGTTGGAGGCCAGCCTGGTCTACAGAGTAAGTTCCAGGACAGCCAGGGCTATACAGAGAAACCCTGTCTTGAAAAACAAAAATAAATAAATAAAGCTAAATCTTTTCTATAAAAAAAGTTACATATAGAGATATAAAGAAAGATCATTCACTATTCTACTATCTAGAGGTAGTCACCATTAATATGTGTACCTTTTGTTCTGGATTAATCTATGCATATATATTTGGTAAATAGAATTTTACTTTGTTCCAGTAAGATGACAACTTGTTACTCTTTTCTACTATGTGGGCTCCAGAGATCAGACTAAAGTCATTAGGTTTGGCAGCAAGTACACCTAATGAGACATAGTTTGTCAGTTCTTTGATAAATTCGTGTGTGTGTTTTCATGTTTGTGATTCTAGGAATAGAAGCCAGGGACTCACAGTATCCTAGCTTTTATCTAGGTGGTTTTTTTTAATGACTTAGTGTTCTTACAGGGTTTCATTGTGTGGCCATGGCTGGCCTGGAACAATATATGTCCAGCCTCCAGGGAATCAATGACAGACTAAAGCATGATACCACTAAGTCCAACTCTGTGAACCAGTAAGTTTCATTGGGGTTACTTACAGGAGTGGAGATGACTCAAAAACAGCTGCATCACTAAAGGTGACCCCACATGGGTGACAACTTGTGAAAGCTGGAAACTAGAGCACACTGCAGTCTGCAGGCAACCCAACAGGTTGCAGAGTCCTTTCCAAGTGGTTCAGTTGGTCTGAGCCTCTTCCTGGCAGCTCAGCTGTCTGTCTCTTCTACAGAGTTCAGCAGGTCTCTGCTTCCACACTGCTTTGGCTAGCCTGCTTCTGCTGGACTTATCTCTGCCTCTTTCAGGCATCTGGGCTTAGTTGAAAGTGACTCTCAGAAGTCTTTATACTTTACATACTCTTGGGGGAGAGAGGGGTCTAATGACTCTAGTCTATTTCAGGGACTTCCTGAAACTATTTTGAGTTGTTAGTTTCCTTAAGGAACTGCAGTATTTCTCCTTCCCATAGAATATCTTGTTTCACCTCCCTAAAAATATCTTAAGAAATTTTCCTCCAAAATGGAAAGTTTTATTTCAGGAAACTGCTACACAATGTGGGGGTTTAAAGGAGTATACCACCAAGTCTAATGTGTGTGTTTCAAAGTAAACAAGATAACTTACAAAATCAAGCCATCCTAAATTGGAATATATAATTGAAGGAAACTTATCCTATGGCCCATGTTACTATGGGTAGAATCATGATGTCTCCTTCAAAATTTATATTGAAATTTAATCTGCCATGCAATAAATAGTATTAAGCTCTGATACCCCCCCCAAAAAAAGATTAGCACACACACACACCCCACTGCCCCCAAGCAGCTGAGCTGTTTCTGTCTCTTCTACACAGTTCAGTAGGTCTCAGTATGAAGGGGATTCATGCTCTTCCATCTCAGGAAGAGAGTAAATCCATCCTTCACCCTTGGAGATGTAACAACAAGACGGCCATCATGGAAGGAAAAAGGAGCCCTCACCACAACCACCCTGAAATTTCCAGAATCCAGAACCCTGAGAAATTAATTTCTGTTTAGCAATTATCAAGCAAGTCACAAGGTACCTTATCACAGCAGCATAAATAGATTAAGACATGTTGTTACATTCGAGAGAAACCAAGGTACTGAAAAATGTAGGACAACTGCCTCAGAGTAAAATCTAGCTTGCTCTGATTTTACAACACCTCATCTACTACCTTTCACAAATTCTTGCCCCTCTCTCTCAGCTTCCTCCATGTTGATTTCTGCTTTTTATTCTCAGAAGGTTAAATTATGCCCAGTTTCATTTTCAAATTGATGAAGACACCCAAGCTCAAAGAAGGAGCAGTTTATTCCACCTTTAAGAGGCAGGCTAGGGGCCGGGCAGTGGTGGTGCACGCCTTTAATCCCAGCACTTGGGAGGCAGAAGCAGGTGAATTTCTGAGTTCAAGGCCAGCCTGGTCTCCAGAGTGAGTTCCAGGACAGCCTGAGCTACACAGAGAAACCCTGTCTCGAAAAAACAAAAAACAAAAAACAAACAAAAAAAAAAGAGGCAGGCTAGGGGCTGGTGAGATGGCTCAGTGGTTAAGAGCACTGACTGCCCTTCTGGAGGTCATGAGTTCAAATCCCAGAAACCATCCAAGCTGGGCCAAAGCAAAAAACAAAAAAGAGAGGCAGGGTGGTTGGAAGGGTTAGAGTCACTCAGAAAGTTACTTTGTCGTAATTTTTTACTTTCTGCCCACCTCATCACTCATTTACCCTGGTCGCAGAGCGGCCAGCACCAACTCACTAGTCTTTTTCCTCTCCTCTTGAAAGATGGACTTTTCCATCCTGCCCCTCCCACCACCCCAGATTCAAAGGTGCTCCCTACTATCTAAACTGGAGGCTGTAGCAGCAAACAGCTGGGTGCAAGAAGCCATTATAAGGTCTTTCCACTCATTAAGCAAGAGTGGACTTTTTGTCTGCATTGTACTGCTGAGAAGTTGAAGGACAAGATTTAAGCTTACCTGGGACTGATACAAGTAGCAGCCTAAGTTCCACCCTCAACCTTCACAGTCTGCTGCCCTTTTCCTGACCCAGAAGTCGTCTTCTCTATTGCTCCCCCAAGATTCTTGTCTTTCTCCAAACTGCTAGAACAGAAATGAAAGCCTGCTCTTCGTACGACTTAAGACCTCGCTTTATTCTTCTTACCAAGTCCAACTTAGCCTGGGCTGGCCTGTCTAGATTTGTTCTTGCCTCACTGCACCATCTTTTAACTTTTTAGTTTATGCAATTCACCCATCCACCCGTTTTTGTTTTGCTTTTTTTTTCTTTTAAATGTTTTTTAACTACCCCCTCCTCATAAATTCTTGGAAAACAAACCCTTGAGATCAATCACACTTGTTAAAATAACTGGAAAAGCAACTGTGGTTTAAATACTAGAAAGTGTTACAGAAGAGAACTGTGAAATCTATCCCCAGGCTTCTTTCAGCACCGGAGGAATTCTCATCCAGTTTCATTACACTTGGCTAGTGTCACTTGTATCTTCACCAAGCATCCTTAGTCACTGTGAGGCTCCCGGCTCACTACCGGTCTCGGGTGGAGCGCATTAGAGAAAGAAAGCAGGACAGTTCGCTAGCCCTCGGCCTACACCAACTTGGTGACCTCTCAAGGTCTCGTCCCGGCGGCTCGCAGCTCAGGTTCCGGGACGGCCGCCGGGACCCCGCGTCTGTGACCTGCAGGCGAAGCGGACGCCGCGGCCTGGGCACTCGGGGGAAGGGTAGGGACCGAAGCGTCAGAGAAACGCGGCTTGGGGAGCCGAGTACGCGTTACTTTGGGCAGAGCCCCCTCCGAGCAAAGCGACCAGGAACCCAGGTCTTGTCCGCCGCGCCACCCTCCCGGGCCTCCATCCCGCTCCCCTCAGGAAACAGCCTGCAGTTCCCGCAGCCGCAGCGCGGGCCGCGCGCCGGGAGCGAGCGCAGGCGAGGGGGGCGGCGCGGGCGGGTGCATCGGGGCTGGCGCCGCGCCCCCCGCGCTCGGCCCTACTGGGCCTCTCGGCAAGACGTCCCCTGCCCTCCTTCAGACCCGGCCCGGGGTGCAGGCGAGGCCCCGGAGGCCCCCTCCCGCCGGGCTCGGGCGGAGCCGGCCGGCCTGGCGGGAGCAGGCGCCGCGGGCCGCGAGCTCCTCATTCGAACCTCCCTCGCAGACAGTCTCCGCCCCACAATGCACCGGGGCGGGCAGCCTTTGAAAAAGCGGCGCGGCTCGTTCAAGATGGCGGAGCTCGACCAGTTGCCTGACGAGAGTAAGTAGCGTCTCAGAGCAGCCCTCCTTTCCGCCGGTTGCCTGTCCCGAGGTCGCACCGGCAGAGTCCGGTGGCCGAGCAGGTGGGCTGGCTGCCAGCCCACCGCGGTCCCCAGTCTTCCTACTCAGGCGCTGCCGCCGCGTCGCCGCCTTTGTTATGGTGTCTGTGTGTCTGTTTCTGGGGTTGTGCGAGCGCCAGCGCCGGAAACTGAAAGCCCGGGAGTCCAGCCTGTCCTGACGGAGTCGGCGGCTGCTCTCCCGGAGCGACTGCTGTCGCCGGCTGAGGTGGGCGAAGAGCGGCCCCCACTCATCGGGCCGTCCTCATCGCCCGCCCGGTTATGTAACTCGCCTGTCGGGGGCCGGGAGGGCTAGGCTGGGCACCTGGGACACAGCCCTCTTCATGCTCGGGGCCTCTGAGCTGATCCTATGACAGCTCCTGCTTCTGCGGGCACTTGTAATCGCTCCCCCGATCCCCCGCGTCCATCCTGGAAGTGTTCTCTTCCGTGTCACACAGGCTTGGCCCCTTTCCCTGGGACTACAGGTGGCCCTGGACCTTTCCGGAGATGATCCAGCCGGGATACAGTGCTGAGGTAGCCCCATTCCCAGACTTCTTCTTGAGTGGATGTGTCTTAAGACTGTGGGTGGGCTTTACTCATGGACGTGAGCACCGCAGCCTGACATCCACTCCTGTGCAGTGCCTCACTTTTAACCTCCTTACTCACAACCTCTAACCTGTCCGCAGACAGTGAAAACACCTATTTCGCGACCTAAGGACAAGGGAACAATTTTGTAATTTTCATATTGCACAAATTATTAAGAGACATTTTAATTACAAAATGGTCTTGAATCAACACGTACTCTGCGGTATGTATTTGTAGCCCTTGGACAGGGTATGCAACAAAAGGTACACAGGTGTGGTGGTGCACATACAGTCTCAGTAGGAAGAGGCAGGTGGATCTCTCGAGGCCAGCTGAGTCTACATACCAAGTTCCAGGACAGCCAAGGCTACACAGAGAAATCCTGTCTTGGAAAACAAACAAACAAACAAACAAACCTCAAAACTGAGCAATCAATAGTTAGAACAATCGTATCATTTTTATAACATAGAGATGTTTTGTTTTTTAACCATTTGGGGTGTCCCAACAGAAAGTCAGGACAGAGAAACCCAGTTCAAAAAGCAAAGAAGAATCTCAAACTCTGTAAGATGTATCTGTGGGCAACACAAATATGCCTTTAAAAGAGAGATAACTCCTAATTCTGTTTTCTTTGAGATCATTAATTCCTTAATATACTGTTAAGTCAAAAGTTCAGGTTGCCGTGCTGATGAAGACTTGTATTCAACGTGTTTGTGTTTTTAATTTTGGTTTATATCAGTGCTAAGTCTCAAAAGAACTCTCTCGACGGTGGATGGGATGTCCACTTTTCTAGTGTGCAGTGAGTAACCAGTAGTCACCTGTAGCTGGAGTGGCTCAGGCGCTGTTTTTTATTTTTATTTAGTCTTGACTTATATTTAAATAGCTAGTGATTACTGTATTGATGGGGCATTATCTATAGACTATCCATGAGCTTATTGTTCTTGTTTGGAGAATATGGTTGATTGTTATTTAGGATGCTTGCAAATAAAGATAATCCTAATAAGCAGAGTGTCACCTGCCATCTGGAGAGATTTTTTTTCTATGTAATGTGTGTTAACCTCACACATCTGTGCTGAGACAAAAGGATAACTCTGAGTTCGAGGACAGCCTGGGCTGTACTGTAAGATTTTTTTCATCCTTTATGATGATTGTGCTGTGTGACTTCTCAGGGCTGTCTCTCCTGCAGTCACACAGTTGTTGGTCAGTGGCCCACCAGAGCCGAGTCACTTAGGTCTTTCCCTCAAGCCTGTGGTGGTGATGGTTAATTTTGATAGCGTGATTGCATTGAGGAATACCTAGGAGATCAGTAAAGCACACCTTTAGGTGTGTCTGTGAGTATACCTTTAGGAAAAAGATTTTCTTACTGCTGTTCTTTGTACAAACATGGGGTTTACATTGAGGTTCAGATATCAGCTACAGTGTTAAAACTATGTATAACCTAATTGTTTATATTACCAAGCAATGTCTCTGGTACTTTGGTTGGGGAGGGATGTGGTGTCTTTTTTTTTTTTTTTAGCTGAACTACAGCATTGTCAAAAGCAGGAATTGCATATTTGATTTGTTAGCAATGACACAAATAGACTTTAAAGACCTGACTAAAATGGAGCTGAATTTGGAATAATATTATTAATTAAGATAGAGCATGATCTTGGAAAAGAAAGAGAAAGTAATTTCAGTTTGATATGAAAAAACACTAAGTTTTTTTAATTTTCCTATAGTTTAGTTAAGGGATCTATGTAGTATATTAGCTAATGGCTTTTGTAACAGCAATTATAAAAGGTATCGTTTCCTGCGTATTTACTGTGACTAGGTGTTTAGAAAAGAGACATATACACACATATAGCCCCTTTTGCTGTCTGTTCATTTGCTCTTTGTTTCAGCTGATGTAAGTACGTGATTTTTACATGAGCACAGTCTGCTCTAAGCTCCTGTTCTTGTGTTTTACATCTCTTGGATATTGCAGATGGAATTCCACCCTGGCACACAGGTGCTTCCAGGAGCCCCCATCTTAATGAACGGTTACATTGTGTATCCCTGTGACAGAGCAGAAACCTAGTTATCTTTGCTTTCCTCCCACTTCACTTATTGAAGCATTTACTGAGTCCTGGAGCTTACCTTCTGGATATGTCTCAATTCTTACTTTTTACAATCACCTAGCCTAATGTTGTCACCATTACAGGAACCCACTGCCTCCCAGAGTGGGCCAGAGGGGTCCTTTCAGAGCAGAAATGTCTTCCTCCTCTTACCTTATATTGTAGTCTTAGAGGCAGAGTCTCCATGTATATCTCTGGCTAGCCTGACTCTCAGTCTGTAGACCATGCTTATCTTGAACTTGCAGTAATCTCCTGCTTCTGGTTCTTGATTGCTAGGATTACAGGTGTGTGCCATCATTCCTAGCCATCCCTCTGTTTAAAACCTTTCAGTAGCTAGCTCTAAGACCCATGTTTCCTGTCTGCTCCCATTCCCCGTTTATTTTGTACCTCTCCTCTCATTCTCTCTGAGTTAATTGGACTGTTTTCATTCCTTGTGCTACAGGCATATGCTGTTTTCTAGGCTGCCCCCTTCCAGTTAACTTCTTATTCTTTAGAATATCGTGTTGAGATTTTTTTAAAATATATTTTTGCCAATATGTATGTATGTATGTATGTTTGTATGTATGTATGTATGTATGTATGTATGTATGTATGTCTGCATGTGGGTCTGTGCATGTCTGTAGGGTACATATAGAGGCCAGAGGCATTGGAGATGCCTCTGGAGATGGAGTTACAGGCATTTGTGGGCCACCCGGCATGGGTGCTATAAACTAAACTTCAGTCCTCTGAAAGAGCAAAAGGTGCTCTTAACTGCTGAGCCAACACTTCTCCAGCCCCCAATTTAAGATTTTGTGGTTATTTTTTGTCCTCTGACAAGTATGTCTTCCATCGTGTGACTTCTCAGGGCTGTCTCACCTGCAGTCACACAGTTGTTGGTCAGCAGCCCACCAGAGCTGAGCCACTCAGGTTTTTTCCTCATGCCTGGGGTGATGGTTAATTTTGATAGCTTGATTGCATTGAGGAATACCTAGGAGATCAGTAAAGCACACCTGGTGTATCCTTGAGTGTACCTTTAAAAACATTTAGCTTATGAGGTTCTGACCTAATGAATGGATTCATCCCTTGTGGAGTCACATGACAGCATTATTGGAGGTGGTGGAAGGTAGGAGGTGGTGCCTTGTTGGAGAAAGTGGATCAGTGGGGCCCTTCGTAGTTTTTTGTTTCCCTAGCATCTTCTGTGTTCCCTTTTCTCCTCTTCCTGTCCGTCTCATCAGCTATCTGCTTTCTATACCCTCCAGGCTGTGATGAGGTGAGTGAACCCTCTGAAACCTTGAGCAAAATAAATCTTCCTAACGTGAAGTTGTTTAGTCAGATAGTCCTGTCACAGTAGTTCAGAAGGAACTAGGTACACGCCTGCATTCCCACCTCTAAGCACAACCCGGCTTTCATCTCCACACCCCTCTCCCCAAGTACAGTGGCTGATTCCCCTGTGAAGTATTCAATTTGAACTAACTTCTCGGGTCTCTCTCTCTCTCTCTCTCTCTCTCTCTCTCTCTCTCTCTCTCTCT
>NW_021620862.1:6340570-6365473 GCF_004785775.1 Grammomys surdaster
CTCTCTCTCTCTCTCTCTCTCTCTCTCTCTCTCTCTCTCTCTCTCTCGGCTAGGTTTCTTCTGCCTGGTCTCCATGTTGTAACCCCCCACTTCTCCCCCACTTCTTGGTGGGGGTAGGAGGTTGTTCTTCCTGATTTTATGGCTAGTTCTTTTCAGGTGATGTTTCCTTGGAAGCTTCCCTGCCTCCTGTTTATGTCCTTTGTAGTAACTGTCATGAGGTATAATTACTGTCTCATATAGTTATTTGTTGTATGTCTCTTTCCACTAGGATACAAACTCTCTGAGATGGAGACTTTTGGTGGTGACCTCAGCTGTAACACTGCTTATGGAAAGCAGTCAGTAAATACTGGTTGAATGTTGAATAAATGGAACTGGTCAGAGCAGGACTCTAACTTAACCACGTTCACCTGCCTGTAAATCCCTATGTTTAAACAGATGAGTAATTTGGTCAGTTAATGTAATGTAAGCCCGTCTGAAAATTAGCCATGTGTTGTATACACTGTTGTAAGCATTTGTGCTTATATCTGTTTACTCTCCTTTTACACATGAAGAAGCAGCAACACAGAGTCGAGGTGCTTTGTGGGAAATAACATAGTAAGGAAGTAACAGAGCCAAGATCTAAACAGTAGCCAGCCTGAATGTTGTTGATCCTGTGCTCTCTGTCTAAGGAGTCGTTCCAGTGATATGTATGGTATGTGCATGTGAGTGCAGTAGGTGCTGGAAAGGCCAGAGCTTCCAATGCCCCAGAGCTGGAGCTGCAGACGCTCTGAGCTGCCCAACACAGGTGAGGGAGTCGAACCTGGGTCCTCAGCAGGAACAGTGCACATTTTTACCTGCAGAGTCATCCCTCCTGTTATCACTGTACTGCCTCAAAAAAAGGTACAAGGAGTTAAAGGTAGTAAATCAGAATCCTCAAGGTGTGAGCCGCACCTTTGTGGAATAGATGGGTGCCCTTGTAACTGACACCACTTTCTCAGACCCTGTTCAAATGACCCATTCAGAGAAGCTAATTCATGAGTGCCTTGTATACCTTATATAAAAATAGTCCTTCCTCTCATACTCCACTGTCATTCACTTTTTCCATAGCTCATCAGCACTGGCTTGTACTTTTCCTTGCCCTCCTAACTAGAACAGAAGCTCCAGGAGAACATGGACTTTGGCGAATTTCTGTGAGGTCTCTGTTGCCTAAGCAAGAACTACCATGCAGACAGCACTTAGTATATACCCACGTTTTCCTGGGATGAACTGTGTTTTCCTTGTATCTTGGTTATACTTTCTGTCTGTTTCTTGGTTATGTTTTATTTGAAGTTTTCGAGTAGAATGTTTGTGTTACTAGTGGTTGAACATAACAGGCAGGTACTCCCTAGCCCTTATGGCTTCCTCCTCTATTCCTTTACCCATGATTTTATGGTCTTTGAATATTAAACTTCAAGAATTCTTTTCCCTATTGAATCCCCTACTTCCACTACTCAGATCCTACCCTTCATTGTCAGCCGACCCTGTAGCTCTGTATCTCAGTAAGTTACCTGCCATGGATCTCCTGAAGAACTTTATCTAGTGACTCCCTCGATGTTTATGGTAACCATCCTTGGGTGTTCAGGAGGTGTATCTACTTTCCTGTTTGTTTGTGGGTTTGGGGTTTTTTGTTTGTTTGTTTGTTTTTTGTTTTTGTTTTCAAGTTGTCTCTGTGTAGTCCTGGTTGTCCTGGAACTCACTCTGTAGACCAGGCTGGCCTCAAAATCAGAGGCCTGCCTGCCTCTGCCTCCCGAGTGGTGAGATTAAAGGTGTGCACCACCACTGCCCGGCTTCCTGAATAGATCCTTAAGCATTGTACATACCTGCATTCAGGACTTTGAAGGGACTTTTCAGCTCTGACAGTCTCTGAATCATGTTTATTTTCTGTTTATTCTGTTACCCCTTCTGATTTTTGTTCCAGAAACATGAGTTCTCTTTCTCTTTTCCTCCAGTGCAAGAGTGCTTTTGAATGAGGATGCACAATAACTTCTGTCTGTACTCATTTTTCTCTCTTAGAATAATTTCACACTGCTGTCACAGCTTCCACAGGCCTGTCCTGAACACCAGGCTGCTTGTTCCTCTCTCTTCCCAGACAGGGCCAGACTGGAGTGGGACTCAGCATGGAGCTCAGGCTGACCCGTGACAGTCAGTCCTCTGCCTCTCTTGTACTATACATGTGAGCCACTGCTGATGCTTCCTTTGCATATCCAACTGCCTTGTCAAACACAAAGTTGCTCAGACTAAATGGAGCACCTTTATACCCAAGCCAAGGTCTTTTCCTCCAACCATGATTATGAAATATTTATTGATTTGGATTAGTTGGCTTGTGGTTTTTTGGTTTTTTTTTTTTTTTTTGAGACAAGGTCTAGAAATTTGGCATTGGCTGACCTGGAACTTAGTCTGTAGACCAGGGTGGCCTGGAACTCACAGAGACCCACCTTTAAAGGTGCGCACCACCACCCCTGGCTGATTTGTTTTATTTTTACTTTCAGGCTCTTCAGCAAAAGCCCTTGTCAGTTTAAAAGGTAAGAATTATGCCTTTCTAGATATGTATCACAATTTGAATATATTTTTTCTTTTCCTTCTGTTATTCTTTTCGTAACTTACTGTATCTTGTAAATATTGACTTTTCACTGATAATTTTAAATTCATATGCTTTTATGGGAAAATGCATCTTTATTTGCTAGTAGTTAAGAAAAATTTTCTAAAATTTTAATTTTCTAAAATTATTAATGAAAGAATATCTTCTTTTGTTTTTGTTTTTTGAGATGATTTGCAACCCACTGTGTAGACCAGGCTGGTCTAGAACTCAGAGAGAGATCCACCTGCTTCTGTCTCCTACAGAGAGTCACTGTGCCTCATTTAAAGACGACCTTAACCAGAGCTGGGGTGGAGCTCAGTGCAGTGCTTGCTGGAGCTCTCAGTGCAGCACCATTGCTGTAAAACACTCGGAACAGTCAAGAAACCTGTGCTGAGCTTACATCAGTGTAAGCTGGACTGTAAAAAAATAAAAGTCATTTAGAAAAAGAATATAGGGATTGGGGATTTAGCTCAGTGGTAGCAAGTGCAAGGCCCTGGGTTCAGTCCTCAGTTCTGGAAGAAAAAAAAAAAAGACAAAATTAAAAAAAGAATATTGCATGTTTTCTGAACTCTGAGAGATGTTTTTCTAAAAGAGGAGGAGGTAGTGGTAGCAACCTGAATCTTAAACTATTCCTGCCTCAGCCTCCATCTAACTTAGAGTGTTGTGGTTTGGTTTTTGAGACAGGGTCTCACTCTGTAGTGCTGACTGGCCTGAAGCTCAGTATATACACCAAACTGGCCTCAAACTTCAGTCATCTTCTTGCCCCTGCCTCCCAAGTGCTAAGATTACAAGAATGCATCACAATATTGGGCTTCTTAATTATTCTGGCTTTTGAGACAGGATCTCATGTAGCCTAGATTGGCCTCAAGATCCCTGTGTAGCCAAGGTTTGCCTTCCTGTCCCAGGCTTTCTAGTTAGGATTACAGAATACCACCACACCTGCTCCAACTAACATTTCTTAGAGAAGAAAATTAGAGAATGCTGGTATGCAACTATAGAAAAATAGAACCATTCTATATATATTACTCTTCAGTTTTATTGTATCTACATTTAAACATATGTCTGTATTTAAACATGATTCTTTACAAAACTTAAACTTATTCTGCTTTATTTCATATGTCTAATCATTTAATTGATAGGACTTTTTTGGTTTTCAAAAAACTCCAAAGACATTTCTTTGAGTTAAAAGAAAAAAAAAAAAGGGTTGGTCCAAAGGTAGTGAGTTCTCTCAATTGATTGTTCACAGTCAGTGACAGATTGAACTCCCGTTCTACACTTCCCCTTCTCACTACGGCACTTGACTAGTCTTAAAAAAAAAAAGAAAAAGAAAAACAGCCAAGCGTAGTGGCTCATGCCTGTAATCAGAGCTGTTGTGGAGGCTAAGGCAGGAGGACTGCTGTGAATTTGAGGTTGGTCTGGGCTATAGGAATGTGCCACAACACCACCCCATACTATATTAATTTTCCTCTGTTGTGTTTCACATATTGAAGCAAAACTCATTTAGAAATGTCCTTTAGGTACCTAGGTGTATAGCACATGCTACAGTCCATCACTTGGGAGGCATAGATACAAAAGGATGGCTGCAGGTTCAAAGGATAGCCTCCGTTCCACAGTGAATCCCAAGCCGTCCAGGGGAACAATGAGATCACGTCTCAGAAAGCAAAAACAGAAGGAATGTCCTCTAAGTTCAGAATTAGAGGTTTTTATTTTTTATTTTCCATTGTCCTACTTTCAGTTAGAATTTAAAAAAAAAAAAAAGAAATCATTCTTAACAGAATGGAAGAATTATTAAAAACTTACTCCAAAACAAAAACTTGTATGTTTTGTATAGAAATGCAGTACTTGCCGGGTGATGGTGGCGCACGCCTTTAATCCCAGCACTTGGGAAGCAGAGGCAGGCGAATTTCTGAGTTCGAGGCCAGCCTGGTCTACAGAGTGAGTTCCAGGACAGCCAGGGCTATACAGAGAAACCCTGTCTCGGAAAAAAAAAAAAAAAGAAAGAAAGAAAGAAAAGAAAAAAGAGCCGGGCAGTGGTGGCGCACGCCTTTAATCCTAGCACTTGGGAGGCAGAGACAGGCGGATTTCTGAGTTCGAGGCCAGCCTGGTCTACAGAGTGAGTTCCAGGACAGCCAGTACTATACAGAGAAACCCTGTCTCGAAAAACCAAAAAGAAAAAAAAAAAAAAAAAAAAAAAAAGAAAAAAAAAAAGAAATGCAGTACTTTTAAGATGCATTGCTTTGTCACTTTATTAAAAGAATAGGTGAAGTTTTTGGTTTTTTTAATGTTCTAATGTTTAATTTGTTTAATGTTTAATTGTGTGAGGCTGGAGAGATGGCTCAGTGGTCAAGAGCACTCTGGGTGCTCTTCCAGAGGACCCCAGTTCAGTTCCCAGTATCCAGTGGTGCAACCATCTGTAACTCCCTTGCAAAGGAACTGACTGCCTTTTCTGGCTCTGCAGGTACCAGGCATTCATGTGGTGCTCAGACATACAGGCAGCAAAACACCCATGTACATCAAATAAATTAATGAGCTTAAATAAAAATGTATTGTGTGAGTGTGGATGTGTGCTCCAGAGTGCTTAGTGGAGGTCAGGGGACAGCTTTCAGGAATCACTGGTCTCCTTCACTGTGGCTACTAGGGATTGAACTCGACTCAGCTCATCAGAGTTCCTCTGCAAGCGCTTTTCTCCTAAGCCATCTCTGGCCTGAGATACGGTTGGTTTGTTTCTAGTAAACTGAAATGACTGCAGTCACATTGTAACTTTTTCACATTAACATATGTTTACTACTACTACTAAAGGGTTAGTGTTCATGATATAAAATTTTATCAGTATTAATTATTCATTACAGAGGGAAGTTTATCTAACACATGGAATGAAAAGTACAGTTCTTTACAGAAAACTCCTGTTTGGAAAGGCAGGACTGCGGGCCCTGCTGTAGAAATGGTAAGGAGTGCTCCTGTGTGCTCGAGAATCCTCCCTGAACTGTGTGTTTGTGGTGGATAAGTTCACATACAAAAACGACAACAGTAGGTATTCACTCAGTGTGTCATCGAGCACTATTGACCTTACTTAGGCAAATCATCTGTGACAGATTACCTGTCACCGTTAAGCATCTGTAATATACATGCACACACACACAGACATCTTAGCATTATTATTTGTACAGACAATCTCACTGTGTAGACCTCCCAGGTCTGGAACTCACTATGTAAACCAGATTGCCTCTGACTCACAGGGATATGCCTACCTCTACCTATGGCTCCCGAGTGCTGGGATAGTATTATATACTTTTGATATTTACAGGTTTTTAGTTCTAAAGATAGTTATCAATTATCTCTTATATATCATGGATTTTTTTTTTATGTGAGTTACAAATTTGGTAAACTTTTGACATCAGATGTCATATAGTACTAAAGTCATTTAGGCATTCTTTTCTCAAGTGATTTAATGTTCTTGTCTAGCCCGACCCTCTGCAGCAGACATCATGTAATAGTCACTTAATATTGACCCACAGAATTTAAACTGAATTTCCAGAACATGTTTTCCTACCTGCACCATGCAAGGCTGCCAGCGTGCTACAGAGATGTGGGTTCCAGTTTTCGGTTGAGTATCATTGCAGAGATATCTATTTAAACACTTGGTTAATTTCAAGATGTTTACATTTGGCTTTGTGTGCTTTCTGTTACTCATTTATAATCCTATACTGCTGATAACCTAGCTGTTTTTTTCAGATTTAATTTACATTTTGGAACAAAAATGAGAAACATTCATTAAATAAAAAAATTTTATTATAGCCTTTCAGAAATTCAAAAAGAAGTCGACTCTTTTCTGATGAAGATGACAGACAAATAAATACAAAGTCACCTAAAAGAAACCAGAGAGTTGCAATGATCCCACAGGTGTGTGTGTATTAAAGTTTTATTTCATGTGAAGGGTATGAATGATTGTGCAGTGTGCTGAAGTTCATATTTATTCTGTTACGTTTTGAACAGCATTCTTTAAGTCATGTTGCTGCTCAGCAATTATCTTTAGTATCTTAGAAAATTGAGTGTTTTGTTAGTTGACATTAAACTTGGTAGGAAGCCAGTCATGATTTTTTAAGCACGAAGGGAGTGGACATTAAATAAAATAGGCTTGGTGATGTGTATTGAGTTCTGAATTTTTTGTGGAAATAAGTGATGGAACATGTTTAACTTTATCAAATAAAGTATAATAAAGACTATCCAGAGAAGGAAATAGTGCAGGATGAAATAGAATTTCCTTCTTTGTATTTTTAATTTATTGTTTTCTGGGG
Source organism: Grammomys surdaster (assembly GCF_004785775.1). Classification (NCBI taxonomy): domain Eukaryota; kingdom Metazoa; phylum Chordata; class Mammalia; order Rodentia; family Muridae; genus Grammomys; species Grammomys surdaster. The sequence goes on from NW_021620862.1 coordinate 6,347,462, forward strand.
AGAGGTGCTGTGGATCAAACCTATGGTGTCACATATAGCAAGTGCTCTACCATTGAGTTGTTTTATTTTTGTTGAATTTATCCTTATTTATTTTGATTTTTTTTCAAGACAGGGTTTCTTTGTGTATTCCTGGCTGCCATGGAACTAGCTCTGTAGACCAGGCTGACCGTGAACTCACATGCCCCTGCCTTCCAAGTGCTGGGATAAAGGACTTGCCTCACCACAGCCTGGCTTATCCAGATAACTTGAGTTCTGTACTTGGAACTCGAATGGTAGAAGAGAAGTGACACCTGTAGGTTGTCCTCTACACACACACACACACACACACACACACAAACAAACACACACACACACACACACACACACACACAGAAAGTAAACAAATGTAACGTAAAAATTTAAAGTCACAGTAGGTGTGTAATAAAGGAATGAAACTTAAATAAGAAAATATGGGGGCTGGAGAGATGGCTCAGTGGTTAAGAGCACTGACTGCTCTTCCAGAGGTCCTGAGTTCAAATCCCAGCAACCACATGGTGGCTCACAACCATCTGTAATGGGATCTGATGCCCTCTTCTATGTCTGAAGACAGTGACAGTATATTCACATATATAAAATAAAATAAAATATGACCTTTAACAATTATATAGTTTTTTTCAGACCAACTTTGTAACTTCTGATATAACTTCTTATCCTTTCATTATTTTCCCTAAAGCATTATATAAGATTTTTCAATACAATGAAATAAAGTTGAGGTGATTTATTTATCAAGCAAAGGCATGATCTGCAGTATCAAAGATCTCTTGAGTATTGAGACCAGAGATCTCTCTGTAGTGGTCAGCTCAGAACTTAGCATTTAGTTCAGGCTGGCCTCTGACTCAGTCTTCCTTGCTTCAGATCCCAAGAACTAGGAGTAGAGGTGTGCACCACCATGACTAACTTCTTCATGATGATTACAGTGATAAAATATCATGTTCCATAGAATGAACAGAGTGCATCTTGAACTCTTAAAGCATCAAGGACAAATGTATACAAGTACCTGAGAAGCACAGTAAAGGTGATTTCATTGAAAGTAAAATGCAGCGTGTTGATTTGGTAGGTGTTGGACACAATGTCAAATGGATTTTAGAAGCTAGGTAAATATCAGTTGTTAGACTTTGACAAAGCTGTGTTGCTATTATAGTCTGAATGAGTTGCAAATATAACAAGTTTGGTCTTTATGACTGGAGCTATTCTGATCCAATTCTAACCATGCCTGCTTTCCCAGCACATCTTCTAGGACTGAGTTACAGTCTCTTGTATTTCTGAGCAATTATACCAAAGAACATGGGACAAAAAAAAGATTAACATCCTCAAATATGTAAAAAAAAAATTTTATGCCTGTTTCTCTTCCTTAGTCCTAATAACTCTAGGTGTTTTTTTTTTTGTTTTAACTATCTTTATTTTATTATTTTATGTGTCTGAGTATTTTGCCTGCATATATGTCTGCATCCTCTAGAACTGGAGTTACAGACAGGTGTGAACTGCCATGTGGGTACTGGGAATCGAACGTAGGTCCTTAACCAGAGCAGCAAGTGCTCTCAACTGCTAAGCCATCTCTCTAGCCCCATAACAGCCCTAACTTAACAGTGTCATTTATGTGATGTAGCTGATTCCTTTCCCTGTGTAGTCATAGCCTCTAAATCTTCATTTTATCAGTCTGGTGTTTGTTATTGTTGTTTGGGCAGGTTTTTGCCTTTTGTCTTTTTTTTAGTGCTAAGAACTGAACCCAGGATATTATATATCCCAGGCAGGTGTTCTATCACCAAGCCCAGCTTATCTATCTGTTTACTTAAGTGTTTACTAAAAGAACACAATGCACAGCTAACAAATTATTAAAGATCTAACAATTATTGACTATTTACTAAGTATCAGGTGCTGTTCTAAGGATTTCATCTGTATTACTTTGATTTAATTTTCAACAATCTTCATGAAATAGATTACTATTACTCCCCATTTTGCAGATGAAGGAACAGATATGGAAAAGTTAAATTATCTTGCTCAAGGTCACAGAGCTATTAAGTAAAGACTGATACTTAAATGGTAGGCAATCTGTCTCTAGTGTCTTGCTTTCTTTAAAAAAAAAATTGTTATTTTAAATAAGTAGTTTTATTGATGCATAATCCACATACTATACAATTTACCTAATTAAAGTATACATTTTAAAGGGCTAGAGACATAGCTTAGTTTTAGGGCTCTTGTATAGTCTGCCTAAGGCCCAGGGTTGGATCCCCAGCATTGTAAGAGCATAAAACATTGTATACTTTAGTGGTTTGTAATATGTACATAGTTATATGTTCATCATTACAAATTTAGAACATTTTTGTTTTGAACATTTCTCCTGATTTTAGAATAAACTCTTAGAATGAATGATAACTGATGCCACAAAAGTATTTACATTTAAAACTTGAAACATGGGCTGGAGAGATGGCTCAGTGGTTAAGAGCACTGATTGCTCTTCCAGAGGTCCTGAGTTCAATTCCCAGCAACCACATGGTGGCTCACAACCATCTGTAATGGGACCTGATGCCCTCTTCTGGTGTTTCTGATCATAGCAACTGTGTATTCACATTCATAAAATAAATAAATCTTAAAAAAAAAAAAACCTTGAAACATTCTGTTTAATCTGTATGTAAGATTTATAATACTTTATTGCCACCAATAGTCTGAATATATTACAATCAAAGAGATATATATTATATTATACCTCTATATAATATAATATATAATATATTATATATTATCAGATATATATTATAGGTACATATACAGAGAACCATTAATTAGTCTATTTAAAATATGTGTAACTAACTGTATAGAAAGTGACAGCACTAGCTGGGCATGGTGGCTCACACTTTTAATCCTAGCACTTGGGAGGCAGAGGCAGTCAGATCTCTGAGTTCAAGGCCACTTTGATCTATAAGTTCCAGGACAGCCATGACCACACAGAAACCCTGGCTGGAAAAACAAAGCAGAAACAGCAGTTTTTATGATTAGAATCTTTTTAGGCCAATGGACTGGCTCAGCTGGTAAATGCCTGCCACAGAAGCCTGGCGATGATCTGAGTACAGTTCCCTGGCTCTCACACTGGAAGGAGAGAACTGACTACTGAACACTGTCCTCTGACCTCCAAAACATGTTGTGGCACACATGCCCACACTGACATACACATCATACACACATGCACAGTACAAATAAATAGCCTTTAAAATATCTTTAGTTATACATTTAAAAAAAATAATAATTTTCTAAGGTTAGCTTGGTGCCATATACCTGTAATCCTAACACTTGGAAGACTGAAGTAGGATGATTGCCACAGGTTCAAAGCTGCTCAGGGCTATAGTGGTTATTTTCTCCCTCTCTCTTAAAAACAAAGTTAACTTTCTAAATACAGTGTTTTATCTTAAATTCTAGTTCAGAAAAGAACATGAATGAAAAAAATAAGTGAAATCCAAACCAAGCACTGGCACTGTAGTAATTCTGACAGCTACATCCTGGGTACCTAACATGAGCCAGATAGGGAGTATTTGGAAAGTCTCTACTGTCTGTTCAGCTAGTCTGTAGATACACATGTTTTCTAAAATAAAGAGGTAGAGTAGTGCAGTGGCACATGTGTTTCATTTTAGCACTTGGGGAAGAAAGGCAAGTAGATCTCTATGGTTAGCTATAGTAATATATTGAGACCCTGTCTCCTCCCCTCCCCCCCACAGAGTTTATAATGAAAAATATACTTTGACCTTCATTCACTATTCTCCTTTTCTCACGAAGTTAGGAAGACCTTGTGATTAGTTTGATTATCCTTTTAAATATATTTTTAAAACTTTTCATGTTAGAGCCAGTGAGATGGCTGAGCAGGTAAGGCACCTGCTACCAAGCCTGAATCGCTGAATTCAGTCCTTAGGACTGACTGACCCATATCCTGTAAGTTGACTTCTGAGCTCTATACATCTCCTTTCCCACATATCATAAGCAAACAAGTTAACTTTAAAAGTTAAGAAAATTAACACATTTATACATTGCATGCCTGCTGCCCAACGACTTGGGAAGATACAGGCAGAAGGATTGCAATGAGATCAGGGCCAGCCTGATCTATACATAAGTTCTAGGCCACCCAGGACCACATAGCAAGACCCTGTCTCAGAAACAGTTCAGAACAGAACTTTATGTGTTTATAGAAATAGATAATTTATTATTGTGACTTTCTTTTCCTTTTTATAAGTTTGTGTGTTTGTGATATTTTTATGGGGAAAAAAACCTTGCCAGGTGTAGTGGTGCACACCTTTAATCCCAGGCGTTGGGAGGCAGAGATAGGCCGACTTTTGGAGTTGGAGGCCAGTCTGCTACATAGTGAATACCAGGACAGCTAGAGTTATCTATCTATCTATCTGTCTGTCTGTCTGTCTGTCTGTCTGTCTGTCTATGTGGGGGGGTGTATGCATGTATGCACAAGCACATTTGTGCACCTGCCATACTGCATGTGTGGTGATCAGAGAACAGCTTGAATGAATTGATTCTTTTCTTCCACCATGTGGGTCCCAGGGATTGAACTCAGGTTGTGAGGCTTGGCAAGAGGCTCCTTTATGCAACGCACCATTGTTGCTTTATAGGTTCTTCTTTCTTCCGCCCTTCTCCAACAGCAATCAACAACCCACCAGCAACCCATCCTGCCTCTCAAGGCCCTAACATTTATATACCCTCTGAAAAGTCCCCAGAGTTCCCAATGTCACACAGTTACAGAAACTGTCTGCGGCTGGCAAAATCATGTCCCCACCAGAGCACAAGGCAAGTTATAGTCAGTCTGAAGTAGCCCCGTATACCTGGGGTTAAAATGAAAACATATAATATTTCTGAGTTTTTTTTAAAGAAACCAAAATTCCAAAATTGTCACTAGAAGCCATCTTGCTGGCTCTTTTCTAATAACAGTTAGACTTAAAATTGAAGACTCAGACTAGGGGTAGGGGGGCAGTGAGGCAATGGCTCAGTAAAGTGCTTATGGTATAAGCATGAGGACCTGAGTTCAGATATCCCCACACCTACATGAAAGCCAGCCTGGGCATGGCAGTGTGTACATGGACAACTAATTAGCCAGTCTGGGGTCTGGGCTCAGTGAGAGACCCTGTCTCTGAAAGTGGAGAGCGCTAGAGGAAGATCCTGACACCCACCTCTGGCTCCCATGCGTGGGGCGTGTGTGCTCCGACACACATGCAGTGCCTTGAATTCATCCTGAGTGCTGCCTTAGCTCTGTTGTTTAATTCCTGGTGTTCTTTTCCCTGCAAGTCCTTTTGTTTGTCATCTCTTTCTAGTCTGTTAAGAGTTGTCGGGTTTTGTTTTGTTCTTCTGGTAGACGGTATCACTGTAATATCCTCACTATGTTGTACAGTCTGACCTTGACTCATGCACCCTCAGAATGATCAGTGGAAGCAATCGTATGACTTTCTTGCTTTGCTTTATTAATAATCATGAATTACATCAAGAGCTTCCCAGTTGGGTCATTCTGGCGTCTCCACCGTGACTTCTACTGTGCTGTATTGACTTTATGTTCTTTCCGTGCTGGGCTCGCTTTCTTCTCCCCACCCCTCTACTGGTTGTGTAGAGCATGTTGGCATTGTTGGAGCAGTCTTCCTGTCTCTGCCTAGCTGCTGGAACTGCAGGCAAACACTGCAGTGTCTAGTAGTACTACATAATAAAGGGCTCTCTGTCTGTACTCTGACAGCCTTGTTATTTTATGTCGACTGTCTAAGGATCTACTGCTTGCATGTGCATAGATGTTCTCTTGATTTTTTTCAATAGTGTTTTGATGATTTTTGTTGTTCTTTTGTTTGTTGGTAGGGATAAAACCCAGACAAGCACTCCAACACTGAACTGGACCCTGTAAAGTTCTTACTATTTTTTTCTGACCCTGAAGTCTAGAAGTCACTTGGGTCTGTTTTTCCTGTATATCTAAACTAAAATTATATTATAATTCAGTATAATTCAGACAGAGTGGAGGCAAGTATTTCCCTTTCTGTTTAGAATATAAAACTTGAGGCTTTAACTTTTTTAAGAAAGTAAATTTAGTGTGTGTATTAGCACATGTGTGTGCATGTGTGTGTGTGTGTACAACTTGTGAGAGTTAGCTCTCTCTTTCCACCAGGAAATTCCACCAAACTTATATCATCAATGAGCCACACTGCCAGACTGAGGTTTTAACTTTGTTAATCAGGAGGTTTGTTTGGTAACAAATTCCATGTTGAATATTATTGAGTCTTTCTGAGTACTTAAATCTGCCCTATCTTTTTATAAATGCATTCAGTATTATAATTGTTCATTTTTATCTAATGCTATAATTCAATTTTTTTAATATAGAAATTTACAGCAACAATGTCAACACCAGATAAGAAAGCATCCCAGAAGATTGGTTTTCGATTACGGAACCTACTCAAGCTTCCCAAAGCACATAAATGGTGCATATATGAGTGGTTCTATTCAAATATAGACAAGTAGGTATCATTGCTCGTATCATCAGTATTGCTCCAATTGAAATGAACTTTTTCAAATGTTATAAGCTGTCACCTCTTCTTTAAATCTCTCTTTACTTTTTAAATTTCTGTCCTCTCATAAATACATTCTAATCACAGTTTCCCTTCTCGACTCCCAGTCCCCACCCTTTCTCTATTTCCCTTCAGAAAAGAGCAGGCCTCCCAGGGATATCAGCCAAACACAGTATAACAAGTTGTAATAAAACTAGGCACATACCCTCGTATCAAGGCTGGTTGAGGCAACCCCAGTAGGAAGAAAAGGGTCTCAAGAGCAGGCAAAAGAGTTAGAGATATCCCCACTCCCACTATTAGGAGTCCGACAAAAACCTTAAGCTAACAACTCTAACAAATGCAGACAACCTAGCACAGACCCATGCAGTCTCCATGGTTGTCTGTAAGTCCCTCTGAGCCCTGCTTACGTGATCCTGTGAGCAGCACTCTCCTAGTGTCCTTAACCCTCTGGCTCCTGCATTCTTCTCTTCCTCTTCCACAGGGTTCTCCAAGATCCAAAGGGAGGGACCTGATGGAGATCTCCAGTTTGGACTATCTCTCCACCTATGTTTAGCTGTGGGTCTCCATATCTGCTCCCATTAGCTGCTGGAGGAAGTCTGATGACGATTGGGCCAGGCAGCAATTTATGAATCTAGCAGCCTATCACTAGGAGTCATTTCATTGACTTTTTTCTACCCTAGGTGTCCTGGCTCATTTTTAAAGATTTATTTTTTATTTATTATGTGTATATATGCTTATCTGCATGACTTTATGTATGCCACATGTGTGTAGGTGCCCACAGAAGTCAGGATGTAGGATCCCCTGGAATTGGAGTAATAGACAGCTGTGAGCTGCCATATGATTGGGAGCTGAGCCTAGGCCCTGTGCAAGACTAGTACAAATGGTCATTTTTATTACTTATTCATTCATTCATTTTTATTTTTTTTAATAGCTCTGGCTGGCTGTGTAGCCCAGGCTGGAGATCTGCCTGCCTATGCCTCCCAGCGTGGCTTCAGCTGACCCTATTGCCTACTCTCCCAAGTAGCTGACTGCACAGGTACATGCCACCATACAGAATGAAGAGCTCATTTTTCTATTTCTTATTCCAGTTTAATTAATCTGTATTTTTGTTACAGTTTTCTCTCTCCTTTTCCTGCCCCTATAAGAAGTTATACATTCTGAAAATTTTTAAATGAAAAAGCATAATTTCTGTATTATAACTAGCAACTCCTATAGAATGAAGATACCCTAAATCAAGCACAATTACTCTCAGCAAATGAGATTTGTTTTATAGATATAGAGAAATAGACAAATCATTTTTAGGAGAGTAATCTTTTTATTTACAGCTAGTATTAGGCACTTTTTAACTATACAGGAATTTTGAATAGCCCATAGAGATTGGCTGAAGAATATCTCTGATTATAATCTATCTTCTGTGCCAGTTATCAGCGGTTGCTTAGTTGTTTATTTTTCTGTACTTCCCTTCTGTCCTCCATAAACAGTTGCTTGCTCAGAAGCTTGTGAAGTTCATGGATAGTCACGTTAAGTATCATTGTTAAAACTATACTTTTCATTCCTCAAATCATGAGTAAAAAATTTTAATGATCTTAAGAGAATTTTCCTCTTTCTCCCTCTCCCTCTTTCCTTCCCCCTTCCCTTCTCCCTCTCCCTCTTTCTTTTTTTTTTTTTTGGGGGGGGGTGGGTTGAGACAGTGTTTCTCTGTATAGCCCTGGCTGTCCTGGAACTGACTGTATATCAGGCTGGCCTCCAACTCAGAAATCCACCCCTGCCTCTGCCTCCCAAGTGCTGGGATTAAAGGTGTGTGCCACCACTTCCCGGCCAATTATGAATTAGAAGGGAAAGTTTGACACATTATGATTAGTAGGATGTGAAAAATCAGAATGTATTTTTTTGTTTGTTTTTTGAGACAATGTTTCTTGTAATCCAGGTTGATCTCAAACTTGCTTTCTTACTGAGTGGCTACAAATAAGGATGTAGCCAAGGCTGACCTTGGACTTTTAGCTTTCCTGCCTCTTCCCAAAGGTTGGAACTGGAAGGTGTATTTTTTACTTTATTTAGGAAGGTAACACATTAAATATTAATATGATCATGAATCCATTCTGTTTTACAGGCCACTTTTTGAAGGAGATAATGACTTCTGTGTATGCCTAAAGGAATCCTTTCCTAATTTGAAAACAAGAAAATTAACAAGAGTAGAATGGGGAAAAATCAGGAGACTGATGGGAAAACCTCGGAGGTAAACTTGTTTTGTTTAAAGTTAGTAAGTAGTTGATGGTATTGGTACTACCTTGACTTGTTGTGTTTTTTGTTTTTGTTTTTTTGTTTTGTTTTAAAGACTATTTTCACTGTATATTCCTAGCTTGTCTGGAACTCACTATGCAGACTAGGTTGGCCTTGAACATACAGAGATCCACCAGTCCCTGCCTCACAAGTGCTAGGATTGAAGATACACTCCACCACATGTCCTTTACCTTGGCTTTTTAAATCTTCAAAGGACTAGTACCAAGATACAACTTCAGAGTAATTGATTATATGTTAAATATATCATTTTAATGAATTGTAATGTAGGTGCATTGTGTCCTTAGAATAAAATGCACAATTTCATTTTTTTCAGATTACAGATATCTAACATATTGTTTTAAGGATTTATTATTTTAATTTTTTAAAATTTTATTTCTCTAGCCCCAGTGCTACTGTTTTTAATTACCTATGTCTTTTATGTCTGTCTCCCTACTATCCAACTCATTCTGTCTGTCTTCTATCTATCTATCTATCTATCTGGCACAGTTTGAGTTATCTCAGGATAGCTTCTGACTCAAACTGGTATGTGTAACAATTATGTGTAATCTTGAACTTCTCACCATCCTGTCTCTGCCTTCTAAGTGTTGGGATTCCAGGTGTGAGATTCTGTGCCCAGTTTTATTAATGCAGTGCTGTAGATCAAATTCAGGAATATGTGCAGGAACTCTACTAACTGAGCTGCACTCTCCAGTCCACCCCCTAAAATATTTTTAATTGTCCTGGAAAATATTTAAAGATGCTCTAAATTCTTGTGTCTATTTTTTACATTTATTTACTTTGTGTGTATATCAGGAAAATAAGAGGGAATTGGCTTCAGTTATCTCCTACCATGTAGAGCCTGAGGCTCAAATTCAGGTGCTCAGGCTTTATGGCAAGCTACTTACTTTACTTGCTGAACTATCTCATCATGCCCCCTTTAATATATGTTTTTATTCTTTAAGAAGTTTATACATATAGACAATAGCTTGAAGTATTTTACAAAAAAAAAATGTTTTTTTTCTTTAAGGAAGTCAAGTTATAGTACAGATTATTAATACAATAAACTTTTAGAAATACCCTAACTTCAGAAGTTAACTGAGGGCTGGAGAGATGGTTTAGTGGTGAAGAATACTTACAGAAGACCCAGATTTTGTTCCCAGGTCACACATGGCAGCTTACAACAATCTATAACTCTAGTTCTAGAGGATGTGATGCCTCCTCGTCTGGATTCTTTGGACACTACACATATATGGTATACACAGATATGTATATATACACACTTAAAAAAATCAATGGGTGGCCGGGCGGTAGTGGCGCACGCCTTTAATCCCAGCACTTGGGAGGCAGAGGCAGAGGCAGGCGGATTTCTGAGTTGGAGGCCAGCCTGGTCTACAGAGTGAGTTCCAGGACAGCCAGGATTACACAGAGAAACCCTGTCTCGAAAAACCAAAAAAAAAAAAAAAAAAAAAAAAACGATTGACAGTACCAAGGGTTGGAGAGGTGACTCAGCAGTTAAGAGCATCAGCTGTTCTTCAGAGGACCTGAGTTTGATTCCCAGTACCCACGTGGTGGTTCACAATCATCTGTAACTCCATTTCCAGAGACCCAGTGACCCCTTCTGCCCTCTTGAGGACCAGGCACATATGTGGTACATGTATATATAAAAATGACAGTACAAGAACAGGGACACAGATTATTAAGTAACCACAGTTAAAATGGTGTAGCTGGAAAGATAAATGGAGGAAAAAAGATAGTGCTATCACAGCTATCTAGGAAGTTAGCAGATGCTTCCCAATTATATGGAGGAGGTAGAGAATTCATTTATTATGGAAACTTGCACTTACAAACAACAATCTAGAGAAAAATTGAAAAAGAATCAGATTTTTTTAAAATTTTTAAGAATGAAACAGTAGGGCTAGAGAGATGGCTCAGGTATTAAGAGCACTTGCTGCTTTCACAGAGGACCCAAGTTTGATTCTTAGCACCTGCGTGGTGCCTCCTTCCCACTAGTTCCAGGGGAATCGATGCCCTCTCTAGGCATCAGGCTTGTATGTAGTATATATACATACATGTAGACAGAACACTCACACGTGTTAAATTTTTTAAAAATGAAGCAGTGAAACTACTAGGGAAAATCAGGTTTAGATGCCGTGTAATTTACAGTTTTAGGTAGTGCCTAATATATGATACTGAGTTGGAAAAAAATTAAATTCCCAGTAGATTCTAGAGCTAGGAGGGATAAAAGGCAATCTCAGTAAGTTTTCTTCATAAGAATGAGGTTTTTGTGGCCCTAAATTTAAAAAAAAAAATTGTCGAAAACATCTGAAACTTTTTGTAGACAGAGGGCAGAAAGGAGTCTATAAGATGAATTCACTCAGTGGTTCTTGAATCGTGGAGTTATAAAAGTGGGAACGCCGGGCAGTTGTGGTGCACGCCTTTAATCCCAGCACTTGGGAGGCAGAGGCAGACAGATTTCTGAGTTCGAGGCCAGCCTGGTCTACAGAGTGAGTTCCAGGACAGCCTGGGCTATACAGAGAAACCCTGTCTCAAAAAAACAAAAACAAACAAACAAACAAAAAGAATCAGTTCCTTGATATATGAATAAAATACTTATTAAAGCATTACGACACATTTAGTATTTTCTGATTCATATACTTAGCTTCATATATTTAGCCAGGCGGTGGTGGCGCTTGCCATTAATCCCAGCACTTGGGAGGCAGAGGCAGGCGGATTTCTGAGTTCGAGAGTTCGAGGCTAGCCTGGTCTACAGAGTGAGTTCCAGGACAGCCAGGGCTACACAGAGAAACCCTGTCTTGAAAAACCAAACCAAAAAATAAAAAATAAAAGTGAGAGCACTGTGATGAGCATTTGGTGAGATCAAGAACACTGGGGAGTGTATGCACATTGTCCTGACTGTGGTGTGGGTTTTAAGGCTTAGATACAATATACATGTTGGAAAAGACAATATACATGTCTTTTTATTACGCTTATTTGATTATGGGTTTGGAGATCAGAAAACATCTTAGGGGTTGGATGTTTCTTCTACCATGTGTGCAGTAGGAATTAAACCCAAGCTTGGCAGCTGGGCTCTTCTTTTCTCTCTTCATGTATCTGTGCATGTGTGGAGATGTGAAGGGGAGTCTTCCTCATCTGACCTTATTCTTGTTTTGTTGCTGTTGTTTGAGACGCGGTTTCTCTGCTGTGTAGTTTTGGCTGTTCTAGAACTCAATTTAAACCAGGCTGGCCCTGAGCTCGCACAGATCCACCGGCCTAAGTTAAAGGCATGTGCCACCATACTCAGCCTTACCTTCTCCATTGAGAGCTCCCATAGTTTGCTGCAGGGGTCCCGTCTCAGTCTTTCTAGGCTACAATTAAAGGCAGGCTTCCATGGCCAGCTAGCATTTACATAGGTTCCGGGGTCCAAACTCCAGTCTTGCTTACACAGCAAGTACTTTAACTTCTGACCCCACAGAATTTATTTATTATATTTCTAGTACTTGTGTTTGAGTTACAGGTGTGTACTATAACGTTAGCCTGGCCTAGCTTAGTTTATGTGATATTTGTAATTTATTCTAGATGTTCTTCTGCATTTTTTGAGGAAGAGAGATCAGCCTTAAAACAGAAGCGGCAGAAAATCAGGCTGTTACAACAAAGGAAAGTTGCAGATGTTTCACAGTTCAAAGATCTCCCCGATGAAATTCCTCTACCCCTGGTTATTGGAACCAAAGTTACAGGTAAGTAAAAACAAGCTTAGTCATGAGGCCCTTCAAGTTGTAACTCAGGTGGTGTCGATTCCACACTTAGGAAGCATAACTGCTTCTGCAGCAGTACACTAAAAGGAAGCCATATTAGTGGACTGGAATGATGGCTCAGGTTAAGAGTACCTGCAGCTTTTGCAGAGGTTCTGGGGTCAGTTCCCAGCACCTGCACAGTGGCTCACAACCTGTTCCAGGGGGATCTGATACTCATTTCTAATCTATGAGGGCACCAGGCATACATGTAGGCAAGTACTCACACACATAAAAATAAGTACATTAAAAAAATACGTATTAAAGCTGGGCAGTGGTGGCACACGCCTTTAATCCCAGCACTTGGGAGGCAGAGGCAGGTGGATTTCTGAGTTTGAGGCCAGCCTGGTCTACAGAGTGAGTTCTAGGACAGCCAGGGCTATACAGAGAAACCCTGTCTCAAAAAACAAAACAAAAAAAAAGTATGATATCCAGAATTATTTGTTAGCTTTTTAGGGATTTATGCTCTAAATGGTGATCTTTTCTTTAGTCCGTTTGGTAGCTATATGATTTCATTTATGTGACAACTTAAGGATCATCATTTCAATTTTGTTTTTGTTTAAAAAACCATTAATTTTCTAAATCTAAAATAAAGTACATAGTCATGTTAAAACTAGTAGACAGTGACACTGGTTTTTTTTTTGTTTTTTGTTTTTGTTCCAAGACAGGGTTTCTCTGTGTAGCCCTGGCTGTCCTGGAACTCACTCTGTAGACCAGGCTAGCCTCGAACTCTCAAACTCAGAAATCCGCCTGCCTCTGCCTCCCAAGCGCTGGGATTAAAGGTGTGTGCAACTCTCTCACACCCCCACCCCCACCACCGTGACACTGTATTTTTTAAGGTTTAAGCTGTATGCTTAGAATAGTTTTATTTGACAAGTGTTTACGTGTCTTAAGTATAACGACTGTTTCTCTTCTCAGCACGATTACGTGGCATTCACGATGGTCTGTTTACTGGTCAGATTGATGCTGTGGATACTCTTAATGCTACTTACAGAGTAACTTTCGATAGGACAGGGCTGGGGACTCACACCATTCCTGACTATGAAGTTCTTGTGAGTAATGTTTTATTAAACTTAATTAAAATGTTTTATAGAATATTTGTACTTTATGCCTTTAATTATTTTAGTATTTTCCTTATGCTGTCTTTTATGACAGAAGGTTTCAATTCAAAGATCCTTAGGATTTCCCAACCCTGTAAACTAGATCCCCTGGAGAAGAACTCTACTTAAGTCTCATTTCCAAAAGCCAGGATTTCTTCCTTGTGTTTTATCCGCCCAGTGAATTAGCACCTTCATTTGTTAAAATTACTTTGGGGGTGGGGTCAAGATAGGGTTTCTTTGTGTAGCCTTGAAACTCACTCTGTATACCCGACTGGCCTCAAACTCACAGAGATCTGCCTGCCTCTACCTCTCAAGTGCTGGCATCAGACGTGTGCACCACCACCACCACCAGCTGTAAATTACATTTTTATTTTGTGTGTGTGTGTGTGTGTGTGTGTGCTTGAATGTGTGCTATACATGCTCATGCAGACCACAACACTTGTTTGAAGGTCAAAGTACAACCTTTGGGAGTCAGTTCTCTTCTACCATGTGACTCTGAGGAATCTAACTCTGGTCTTCAAGTGTGGTGGCAGGTGCCTGTACCCACTGAGCTGCCCAACACCTTCACTTTTTGCATGATAAAATTGCCACACTATTCATTACCTTACTCAAAGCTCTAAAGCTGGGTTTTTTATTTTGTTTGTGTTTTTGTTTGTTTATAAATCACATGGAGACTAGAATCTATGTCTTTTGATATTCTAATACACATTAACATGCTGTGGTACTTATCAGTCTTGATTTTGTAATGTGGAACTTATGTACGCATTCATGAATGTGCGTGTGCACGTTCACGCTTGAATTTGTGAGTGTGCTTTGGATTTAGATTGAATCCAGGGTTAGTGATCATTGAACCACTGAGCTATATCTCCAGTCTGACACTCTTTTTAGATAGTTAGATGGATGGATGGATGGATAGACAGACAGACAGACAGACAGACAGACAGACAGGTAGGTAGGTAACTGCTGGAGATACAGCTCAGTGAGTACTTGCCTTGCATGCTAAAGACCCTATAGACTTCTAAATAAGTAAATTTAAGACTATGACTGCAATCTGGATTGATTTGTTTTAAGTTGATATACAGTGCTTATAAATTCTCTTAAGTTTTATGGTTATTCTCTTCTTTCAAAGAGTAATGAGCCTCATGAGACAATGCCAATCGCTGCCTTTGGACAAAAACAGCGGCCTTCTCGGTTTTTTATGACCCCACCACGGTTACATTATACCCCTCCTCTCCAGTCACCAATTACAGTAAGTAATATAGAGACGCCCTCAGGAATGTAATTGTTATGACTGCAAACTGTGTTCTCAAGTAGCACACATTATAACTACTGGAGGACTTGAGCTACCTATATTATATTGAACTGATTGGCAGATACTAAAATAAGCAAATAGTTTTCCCAATTCTGAAAATAGTTTCTTCATTACTGGTTTTTAATGTAATTTTATTAAACAGAAAAAGATACAGTCAATGATTAGATGATTCCTTCTGACTTTCAGGATGGTGATCCTTTACTAGGACAGTCACCTTGGAGAAGTAAAATTTCTGGCTCTGACACGGAGACGTTAGGAGGCTTTCCAGTAGAATTCCTTATCCAGGTGGTAAGTTGCTTGGAAACTGAGTTGTTAAGGTTGGAGTCTTTCTGTGGGTCAAACATTTTTACATATTATTCTTTCAACCACTGTGTGGGTTTTCAGAACTCTTCTATTTCCAGCAAATTCTTTTTTTTTTTTTTTTTTTGTTTTTGGTTTTTCGAGACAGGGTTTCTCTGTATAGCCCAGGCTGTCCTGGAACTCACTCTGTAGACCAGGCTGGTCTTGAACTCAGAAATCCACCTGCCTCTGCCTCCCAAGTGCTGGGATTAAAGGCGTGCGCCACCACCGCCCAGCCTCCTCCAGCAAATTCTTAAAACAAAGTTACAATACCCCAAAATAATTTGAGTTGTTGCTTTTTTTTCTTTTTAAGATAAAAAATTACTGTTTGCTTACTAAGTACTTAGGGATTAGACACTAAGAAATCTTTAGTCTAAATTTAGAAGCAGTGTATGTAACAGTTTTTCTGAATAGTCTGACTTTTAAAAATGTAATGAGTTAGTTAGTTTGTCTGTTTGTTTGTTTTTCTGGAGATAGGGTCTCACTATGTAGCTGTGGCTGTCCTAGAACTTACTATATAAACCAAGCTGGCCTGGAATTTACAGAGATCTGCCTGCCTCTGCCTCTGTGTGCTGGGATTAAAGATTTGTGCCACTATGCTTGGTATGTGTGATTGATTTTGAAAATTAGATTAAATAAGGCCAGATAAAAGAAGCAAGCCTGAGAACCTGAGCAGGGTGCTTAGAGTTCACAGCCAGCCCAAGCTAATAGCTAGACGCTTGACTCTAACAGAAAAGGAAATGAGATCACGTAGTTGTATTAAGTCATAGTCTAGGAGGCTGGAGAGATGGGGCAGTCAGTGGTTAAGAGAACTAACTGCTATTCCAGTGGACCGGGGTTCAATTCCCAGCATCCACATGACAGCCCACAACTACTTGTAACTCTAGGATCTAACACTCAGACAGACATACATACAGGCAAATCACAATGTACATAAAAGAAAAATAATTTCTAAAAATCATAGTCTAGCATTATTTTGAGGGTTCTTTCCCTTTTTTTGAAAATAATATTTTAATCTTAAATGGCCTTTTTTTGTTGTTGTTTTTTTGTTTTTTCGAGACAGGGTTTCTCTGTGTAGTCCTGGCTGTCCTGGAACTCACTCTGTAGATCAGGCTGGCCTCGAACTCAGAAATCCGCCTGCCTCTGCCTCCCAAGTGCTGGGATTAAAGGCGTGTGCCACCACCGCCCAGCAATGGCCTTCTTTTTTAAAAAAAACTTTTTCCTCTTATTTTGAGCTGAGCAATGGTGGCACATGCCTTTAATCCTGGTGTCGCTCCCCAGCGTCCGACCAGCGGAATAAGGCAACGACAATAGTGTTCTTCTTCGAGCGGTTTATTCAGCAACCCTTGTATGCTCCTTTCGTGCTGCCAGCAGCCACCCACACCACCGCCTGCAGCCCCTTAAAGCTTTGCCTCGCTCCTATCAGTAACTGCCACGAGAACACTGGTAATCGGTCACTCCGTATGACGTGAGGCGGGATGATGGGGAACCACACCTCTTAGCGCAAGCTTTCCATATATTGAGTTGTTTTTCTCTCAAGCAGTGCCCAGTCATCCTGGCTGGCCTTTTGCCAAGCGCCATCTTGTAATGGCACAGGTGGAGCCGCTTCCCACATCCTGGCACTCTGGAGGCAGAGGCAGATAGATCTCTGTGAGTTCAAGGCCAGCCTGGCCTACAGAGAGAGCTCTAGGACAGCCAGAGCTATAGAGAGAAATCTGTCTTGAAAAAACAAACAAAACACATACACAGTATTTGTTGAGATTATAATACAATTAAATTATCTTCTCCTTCCCTTTTCTCCATTCAAGCCCTTTCATATATCCCCTCTTGCCCTCTCTCAAATTCATAGCCTCTTTATCTTTAATTGCTGCTGTGTGTGTGTGCCTGTTCTCAAACATATGAATACAATCTACTAATTGGTATCATGCTACTTGTTTGTGATTATTAGGCCTGACCATTTGGTGTTGGACAACCACCAGTTAATATAAAATTCTATACCCATGTATATAAAACCTCATTGAATTTCTCCCACTTCATTGAATTCCTCATTGAATTCCTTAGTTGCCTGTAGTCCTTTGTTCCACATTAGCATGTCCGCTGGTATTTTTCTTGTTCAGGTCTAGTTTGGGCAGCCATGCTGTTGAGACTCCATGTATAAGGCTTCCCTGGCATTTCTAGGCTTCACAGTCTCACAGCAGACTTCCTGCTTCTCTGTCTCTATCGTCTCTCCACCCCCCTGCAGTCATCCCTGACCATTAGGTACAAGAGTTGTGTTGTTGATGTATCAATTAGTACTGAACTTGACAACTGTGCATCCTAACTGGTTGTGATTCTCTGTGAGGAGTGAGAGCTGCATTCACTGTGGGTATAAGGATAAATATTTAGAATGTAGTTAGGGATTAAGCTGGTTTAGTAAAGTGGTGATTGTAGTTCCCCTTCAAGACCCATGACTTCACTAGTCCTAAAATAAAGTCTTTATTTATAAAAGTACTTAGGCTGGCCAGTGGTGGCACACACCTTTAATCCCAGCACTTGGGAGACAGAGGCAGATAGATTTCTGAGTTCAAGGCCAGTCTGGTCTACAGAGTAAGTTCCAGGACAGCCAGGGCTACACAGAGAAACCCTGT
>NW_021620862.1:6365573-6415048 GCF_004785775.1 Grammomys surdaster
GAGGAGGAGGAGGAGGAGGAGGAGGAAGAGAAGGAGGAGGAGGAGGAGGAGGAGGAGGAGGAGGAGGAGGAGGAGGAGAAGGAGAAGGAGAAGGAGAAGGAGAAGAAGAAGAAGAAGAAGAAGAAGAAGAAGAAGAAGAAGAAGAAGAAGAGGAAAATAATATGAAGTCAGGACTTGTCCCTTGCAACAGTCTTTGAAAGACATACCCAGAGAGAGCTGGAAGCGAAGGTGTATGCACCGCTCTCTTCTGTACTGATGTCTTTACTGATGCTTATGGATTTGATCTTTATAGTCCTTTTTGTTTTGTTTTGGGGCTTTTTTTGGGTGAACCGTTTTAAGTTCATAGCAAAGTTCAGAGTAACATAAAGATGTTTCACATAAACACTCTGCCTCACACATGTATAATGTACTTCACCACAGTGATACAGTCAGTGAGTTTATACTGTTACCATTATCCCCAAGAAACTATATTATAATAAAGTTCACTCTTAGTGTTGTTTATAAGAAGTTAGACAAAAGTCTTCTTATTGTTGTTTCTAGCTGCTACCTTCTGCCTAGTTTCTTAAAAAAAAAAATTAGGAAACAAATTGATAAAGGAAAGTGGGTTTATTTATACTTTGGGAAAACTGGGAAAGACTGTTAGTCTTTTTGCCCTTCCTTAAGTGATGTTACAGTTCTGTAGGAAAGAGAGGGAGGGAGGGGGGGGGGGGGAGGGGGAGGGGGAGGGTGGGCGAGGGGGAGAGAGAGACACAGAGAGAGAGAGAGAGAGAGAGAGAGAGAGCGAGCGCGCAAGAGAGCGCGCTTTGGAGGGAACATGTGTGGTATTGTAAACCCCCTGCCAACCTCCCTGGCTGCCGGTCCTTCCAGGCTCTCCCTTTCTCCAGCATGCAGGTTGCTGTGGAAGTGTTGACTTTCCACTGTCTGTGGTCTCCGGTTCAGTAGTGTAGTAGGCAGAGGGAGGGATACAAGTGTCTCTAGAATATTTGAGACTGTCAAGTATTCTAGACACTTCTCCTCCTGGGGCTCAGCACAGGAATGTAGTGGTACTCCCCCTCCTCTTTAACAACTTTAACTTAAGGGGTTTGGGATGTGGTGCCACCTGCTTAGTGCTGGGCAGGAGCCTGACAGGAGTGGTGGGCCAGATGAGCATCCATGTTTCCTCCATGTCTTCTCGCGGCCTGACATCTCATCCTAGCACTGCTGGATGGATGTCCATTCACTCCTAAAAAGTCTTGATTGCTTCCAGGTTTGAGTAATTGTAAATTCTGATTCTGTCCTAAAGATTTATGTGTGGGTTTTTGTGTAGCTATATAAGTAACTTAATAATGGGGTCTAGAGGTTTGATTGAGTTTGTAGCTGCCACCCTCTTTGAGATTTTTTCTTTTTTTCTTTTCTTTTTTTTTTTTTTTTTGTTTTAGTTTTTGTTTTGTCATTTTGAAACGAAGTCTACATGTATCCTAGGCTGGGCTGGAGTTTCCCATTTAGCCAAGAATGACCTTGATCTCTCTGTCTCCACTGTCAAGTGCTGGGATTGCAGATTACAATGCCTGATGTATATGATGCTGGAAGTTTAACCCAGAGCCCTGTGGATACTCAGAGAGCATGTCATCTGCTGCGCAGCATTCCCAGCCTGTACTCAGTACAGACAGTTCTGTATTCAGTAGATAGGGCTATGACGTTTCATTCGTTGGTTGTCTCTGATGAGGTATTCAATCATTAATATTGCAAGGATGGAGCCTGGAGACATGCGTGTGGCAGGGCTCGTCCACGTTTTGTGTTGTTACTCGTTCCTCCTCTTCCCTCTCCCTTCTTCTTCAACAAAGACCTTTTTTAAGTTCATTTCCTTTACTTGTGGAGGCAGCATGTGCCGTGCTGTGTGTTTAGGAGTCAGAAGACAACATTGAAGAGTTGGTTCTCTGCTAGATGATGATGGCACACATTTAATTCTAGCACTTAGGCAGAGGCAGGCGGATTTCTGAGTTGGAGGCCAGCACCATATACAGAGTGAGTTCCAGGACAATCAGGGCTACACAGAGAAACCCTGTCTCGAAAAACAAAACAACAAAAAAACAAAAAAAGAAAAACAAAATAAAAAGAAAAAAAGAAAAAACAAACAAAACCCAATTGGTTCTTTCCTTCCCCCATGGGGGAATCAAACTGAGGTAGCCAGGCTTGTTAGCATGTGCCTCTACCCTCTGAGCCATCCCACCACCTCTAATTACAGTCAGCTTTAAATAATATTTTCTTTTCATAGGTTGTGTTTTGAGTCAGGGTCTCATTATGTAGACTAGGCTTGCTGTGTAGCCTCAGATGGCCTCTAATTTATGATCCTCCTGCTTTAGTACCCTGAGTGCTGAAGTTGAATGTACGTTCTGTGCTGAGTTTACAGTATTCTTGCTTACTGTTCACATGTACAAAATAAAATGCTTTGCCATATTGAGGCATAAAATGTACCATTAGGACATCTGTGTGAAAACTAGAAATTTGATAGACTTGAATGTCTCTACTTGCACGTTTCTAACACATTTCTCTCACTGTCTACAGACTAAGTTATCAAAAATTCTCATGATTAAAAAAGAACATATCAAGAAATTAAGGGAAATGAACACAGAAGCAGAAAAGCTGGTAAGGATTTAAGGATTTATTTCCCTTGTTTACTTGTCCAGTTTTATTTTATTTTACTTTTATTTTATTTTTTTAATACTTTCTGGGGGAAAAAAAAACCTTTGAGGCTTGTTTGTTTGTTTTTATATAAGACCAGGTTTTGCTGTGTTCCTGGCTGGCCTGAAATGGACTGTATAGACCAGGCTGGCTTCCAACTTGTGGCAGTCATCCTGCATTTGCTTCCTGGTGCTGGGACCACAGGCTTGTGCCACCACATCTGGTTGCAATAAATCTTACTTTAAATCATTATTTTATTTTACCTTTTCTTAGTATATTGAATACATGTTACTAATTCAGGAATGGGATAGAGTACCTTACCCATTAGACCACTGACTACACAGTTGCATAGGATTAATGGATGGCTTAGCTTCCTGGATCATTTATATAAGTGTAGAATTCCTAGGACTAATTAATACATTTCACTAAGCAAGTTTTAATGACAGCTTTCTAAAAGTGCTTCAGAATAAGGTACTAAGTTGTCATATTTAAGTTAACTTGACAGAGATTTTATTATTCAGGTAAGTCCAAAAAACTGAGTCAATTTTATTTGTAAGAAAGAATTAGTGGAGGTTTGAGGTTTTTAAAGATTCATTTTATTTATATGTCTATGCCTGTGTAAATGTGTGCTATATGCATACATACACATATCCCTGTAGGAGCCATGTGTACTCTTAGTTGCTGAGCCATCTCTCCAGCCCCTTTGAAAATATTTACATTAAATCATTCTTTAAAATGAACTCTTGGGTATGGAGAGATGGCTCAGTGGTTAAGAGCACTGACTGCTCTTCCAGAGGTCCTAAGTTCAATTTCTAGCAACCACATGGTGGCTCACAACCATCTGTAACAGGATCTGATGTTCTCTTCTGGTGTACATAAAGATAGCATACTCATATACATGAAACAAACAAACAAATAAATCTTTTTTTTTTTTTTTTTTTTTTTTTGGTGATTTTTTCGAGACAGGGTTTCTCTTATAGCCCTGCTGTCCTGGAACTCACTCTGTAGACCAGGCTGGCCTAACAAATAAATCTTAAAAAATAAAAGTGACTCTCATTATAAACCACACTGGCCTCAAACTCAGAGATTTACCTGCCTCTGCCTCCCAAGTGCTCGGACTAAAGATATGAGCAACGAAAACCAACAAGATTATTTTCTTATCAAGGAATCTTTTAAAGATAAACCTGGGGCTTCAGGTATAGTTCAGTGAGATCTGGCTTCAAGCCATAGCTGAAATAGATAGGCAGATAGATGTTCAGTCCCTAATGTGGATGGATGGATGGATGGATGGATGGATGGATGGATGGATGGATGGATGGACGGACGGACGGATAGACTATAACTTAGACTCAGATGTACAAGATAAAGGAAGGTAAGCGGTAGTCAATTGTTATGGACAAGTATGTTTCCACAATACCCTGATGTAAGGAAAGAGCTAACATCTGAATTGTTCAAAAGATGAGGGTCAATCAGTAACTACAGGGCTTTGTTTTTGTTTTTAAGTTATTGGCAACTACTAAGACTATCAAAGATATATTCAAGGATTTTTTTTTTCCTTTTTCGTGAAGTTCTGTAAGCTAGCTAAACAGTGGTAGCACATACCTTTAATCACAACACTCTGGAGACAGAGGCAGGTGGATCTGAGTCTGTGGCTAGCCTGGTCTACCGAGTGAGTTCCAGGACAGCCATGGCTATACAGAGAAAACCTGTTCTAACTTCAGGTGTTTTAATATTAACTGGTAGTATTAACTAGTAGTGTTCTTATCTACCCTTTCTAGCCTCTACATTCACAAATATTTAAGTTAAAAGCTAGTTTATATTTCATTTTACCAAATAATTTGAGTATTTCATTGTTTTTCACCTCTAAGGATTGGACATAGCACTTTGTTCAAAGTATATTAGTCTGTTAAAATTTCCTTGTCACCCAGAAAAAACTTTGTGTTGTATGTCTGTGCACATGGATATTCAGATATATATATGCACACTAGTGTTTGGAACCCAGAGTTGAGTGTCAGGTGTCTTCTTCAGTCACTTTCTGCTGGAGTGTATGTCTGCTGTCTTAGTGAACCCGGAGCTCATGGTGTCAGGCAGACTGGCTAATTTTGCCTACCCAGTGCTGTCTTACAAGCAATGTGTGTGCTGGGGTTACACAGTCAGGTCCTTATTATTATGCAGTAAGCCTTTACCAAGTGACCCATCATCTTCCTAAACCCACAAACACTGTATGAAGTTTTTCAGAGTATAGCTTTGAACTAGATTTTTTTTTTTATCAAATTAAATAGTACTGGTAAGTTAGTGAAAGTTTGAGTTTATTAACGTCAGTATGTCTTTTCTATTTTAGATTATTCAAATATTCCTTAGCATATTAAAATGATCCATGTGGGGCTGTAGAGATGGCTGAGTGATTAAGAACATTGACTGCTCCTCCAGAGGATCTGGATTTGATTCCTGACACTTACACAGTGCTTCACAACCTTCTGTAGCTCTAGTTCCTAGGCACTGACACCCTCTTCTGACCCTCTTCCTGGGCACCAGGTACACACATACAGGCCACAGTGGGAGAGCATCTCAAGACTACAGAATTGACATGAGACAGACTTACTGAAACAGAAACCCGTGTATAGACACATGAACTCATGAAGAGCAGTAGGGAAAAAGAGCTTTGAAACAGTGAGT
Source organism: Grammomys surdaster (assembly GCF_004785775.1). Classification (NCBI taxonomy): domain Eukaryota; kingdom Metazoa; phylum Chordata; class Mammalia; order Rodentia; family Muridae; genus Grammomys; species Grammomys surdaster. Next base: position 6,370,911 of record NW_021620862.1, read on the forward strand.
TTGAGTTAAGTGGATATCAGAACAGAGTTTAGGGTGTTCAGCCACTACTTTATCCCATAGACAAAATGACTGGAGATTTAAACCTAGAAATGGAAAGCCGAACTATGAAAATCTGAGAGTATCTCTGTTGATCACAAGACACAAGGACAAAAACTAAAAGGCAGTCCACAGGGTCAAAGGAAGTATTTACAGCCATGCACCAGTAAGAAAAAGTGTGCAGCCCAACAGACATCACAAAGGCAGGTTGAACGGACAGCAAGCTTTACCCAGAATGATATTCCAAAGTACCTCCAAAAATGTCTTTAAAAATACTCAACTTTGGTGGCTGGAGAGATGGCTCAGTGGTTAAGAGCAATGACTGCTCTTCCAGAGGTCCTGAGTTCAATTCCCAGCAACTACATGGTGGCTCACAACCATCTGTGATGGGATCTGATGCCCTCTTCTCGTGTGTCTGAAGACAGTGACAGTGTACTCATATAAATTAAATAAATAAAGCTCTCTCTTTTTTTAAAACAACTCAACTTTGCAACTAAGCGTGGGAGCAAACACCTATAATAAATATTACTTGGGAGGTGGAGGCAGGAGGGTTGTGAGTTCAGAGCCTGCCTGGGTAATAAAAACTGATGCTCAGCTGTGCTGGTGATCTGGGTGATGTGAGTACACAAGTACCATTCACACTTTTAAAGTTTTATTTTATGTACATGTGATTTGTTAGCATGTATGTTTTTAAAGACTTAATACCAAAGATGGGTGAAAATTTTACAAGTTAAAACTTTCTATTCTACAACTCAGGATGATTCTATCCACTGAAAAAAAAGCCATATGTATGTAACATGTCCTCAGCAGCAATGTTGATATTAAATTAGAGACAGTCCAGATACCAGCAAGTCGAACAGCATGGCTGTGTGTCACTGATTCTTATAAGGAGTACTATATAGCAGCAGGTGACCTAATATGTATATTTGCAGTAGGAGGGATAAACTCTCCAGTGGTGGCTTAGCCCCAGTTCTAGTACTTAAGAGGGAGAGGTCTGAGGATCACTGCAGACCCCAGGCCAGCCTGGTTTATATAATGAGCCTCCTGACTATCCAGAACTACATACCAAGATGCTTTCTCAAAAAAAGCAAAAAGCAAATAATATATTGTTTCATCATATTTTATAAAATAAAGTTAATACAAAACTGTGAATTTGTGGTGATGGCTTCTTTGGAAAGAGAAAATGAAAATACCACAGGTAGGGCTATAGGATATTGGTGTTCTCGTAATTGGCCTAGGTGGGGTTCCCTATTATTACCTTACCTAATCCTCCCAAACCCACCCTTTGGTTTTTCGAGACAGGGTTTTCTCCGTGTAGCTCTGTCTGTCCTAGAACTTGCTCTGTAGACCAGGCTGGCCTCGAACTCACAGAGATCCATCTGTCTCTGCCTCCAGAGTGCTAGGACTAAAGGCATACGCCACCGCCACCACCCAGCTAATTTCCCTACTTTTGTTGAGACAGAATTGATGCTCAATCAGCTGTTCTTGCATGAAATTTATAATTTGATCATATGCCTGTGAAACTACTACTATATGCTCTGCTAAAAAAGAAAATTATTTCCTGCTATTCTAAAAATTTTTTTGGAAATCTCTCCCTGATTTCTAGGCAGCCATTGATATGCTTTCTGACATCATGGGTTAGATTAGTTTATAGTTCCTAGAATATTATATAAATAGAATCATACAGTCTGTATGAGATCTTTTCATGCCTGGTTTTCACATAACAAGTTTGATACATAGTGAATAGGATTCAGAATACACAGTTGTATTTACCTTCAGTGCTAATGATCACACCGGGGCCTGGGGCTTACACCACTAACCTGCACCTCTTGTCATGGTGTGCCACACTTTATCCATTCATTGATAGACGAGCACCTGGATTTGTCCCAGTTTTCAATTTCTATAAAATTGCTGTGAACATTGGTATACAGATCTTTATATAGACAACTGGTTTTATTTCTCTTGGCATGTTTATGATAGATGAGTGTTTAGCTTTTTACAAATTTGTATTTTTATACAGGTGTGTTTACTATGCAGTAATCTATTGAACTGTATATGTTTGTGTAATTTTATATTAAAACTCTAGTTAAAACAAAGATGTTAACAAACAAGATGATAACTGTTGGGTACTCAGGGAACAAAAGCAGGCAGATGTCATGAGTCAAGGCCAGCCTAGTGTACATAGCATTTTCCAGGCCAGCCAGGGTTATATGGTGAGACTGTATCAAAAACAAAACTAGTTTTTCCTCCATACTGGGAATTGAACCTAGGCCCTCACATGTGCTAGCCAACACTCTGTTACTGACTGTAACCCCCACCCCCCAGCCCTATAACATTACCTTTCTAGCATGAAGTTATGCCTGTGTGGCTTCATTCTAGCATTTAGGAAGTTCATATATAGCCTGACAGCTAATTCTTCTCCACTCACTTAACCTGTTATTTGACATGTTACATTACAGTGGTCCCTTTTGTTCCTCTGGTACCATCTTCCAGCTCCCCATGGGGACTGCCACATGTATTACAGAAGTTTTGACTTGCAGCCAAAACACCCATACACAAAAAAAATGAAAATCTCAAAAACCTTATTATGATATGTGAAGAATGCTTATAGAGCTCTCCGTTGGTTAGTGTGCGAGGAAATGTTCATACATTGTTCAATGAGAAGGAAGATAAGCTCCTGGTCTCCTAGAAGGCAACTTGCCATATCAAGAGCCACAAACCTACTTCTGGATTATCTGTATTACCCTGTTACTGTGATAATCACTGTCACCAAGGTAACGTACAGAAGAAGGAGTTTGTCTGGGTTTATGGCTCTGGAGGAGTAAGAGTCCATCTTGGAGGCAGGAGCCGGAAGCTGAGCGCTCACGTCCTCAGCCATAATAGAAAGTAGAGAAAGCTGGCTGTGAGTGTCCTGGAGCCTTGGAGACTACCTCCAGTGTCATATTTCTTCATCAAGGCTGCACTTCCTAAGCTTCCCAGTGAGTTCCACCAGTATTCAAACATCTGAGCCGGTGGGGGACATCCTCATTCAAACTACTGCGTTCTACTCACCCTGCGCCCATTGGCTCATGGCCATATCAATACGGAATGAATTTAGACCACTTCAAAGGTCCCTGTAGGCTTTCACAGTCTCAACACTACTTCAGAGTCCAAAGTCTCTTAAAACTCAAGACAGTGTCTTAATTATAACCTCCTGTAAAATCAAAAAAGCAAATTATATACTTTCTATTCGGGCATAGTGTAGAAATACTGGATCAAACTAAGACTGGAACCTAGAGGGCAAACACTAAGTCCTGGAGCTCATCTCTGATGTCAAAAGTGTGTTTGCTTCATTTAAGTTTTCTGTGTATAAAATCTCTACTAAACGAAGTAAGTGGGAGCTAGAGAGATGGCTGAGTGGCTGAGAGTGCATACTGCCCTTGTAGAGAGCCTGAGGGCAGTTCCTAGCACTCACACTGAGCAGCCCACTACCACCTATAATTCCAGCTCTAGGGCGATCCTATACTTCTGACCTCCAGGGGCTGGTATTTACATGTACATACACACTCTCACCTAACTGAAAACAATCAAATCAAAGGGAAAAGAGTGAGTAGCAGACATTATGCATTCCCAAGAGCAAGGGCGAGCTCCTTGTAATGTTAGCACCATTATCAGGGAAGAACACTATCATTGACTGTGGACTGGTATAATGACCTGTTGGCTGTTTTAGATCTCATTTAGATTATGGAAATTGCATTGTTAATAAGACACAACCTTATCAAGATCTGTTTTTTCATGTCAGAAATCATATTCCATGCCCATTGGCATTGAATTTCAACGGAGATATGCAACAATTGTTCTGGAGCTTGAGCAGTTGAACAAGGACCTAAACAAAGTTCTGCATAAAGTCCAGCAGTACTGCTACGAGGTGAGTGATGTATATTGTTTTCATTGGGTTGTTTGTTTGTTTGTTTGAAACGGGGTCTCACTTTGTAGCTATGGCTGTTCTGGAACTTGCTCTGGAGACCAGGGTAGCCTCCAGCGCAGAATTCCACCTGCCCGTGCCTCCTAGTGCTGGGATTAAAGGCCTGTGCCGTCATGCACAGCCTAATTTGTATTGTTTTCCCTCCATGTTTTATTATTTGAAGCTTAATGATTTTACCTTCACCTTTTATAGGCTCAAGTTAAACCTTTAACTTTAAAACTTTAAAACTTTAACTTTAACTTTAAAAGCCTTTAAAAGGCTTTTATCAGAACTGTAATTTGCATATATATTTGCTGATATCAGTGTTAAAAGAATATTTTACAGACAGTAAATTATCAATATTCAATTACTAACTTACAAATGATATTATTCTATCAAAAAAAAAGGCTTAAAACTAAAAATCCAGAAAAATAATTATCTTTTGTATTTTGGCGGTGCCTGTGTGCATGTGTGCATGCATATTCATATTCCTTTGTTGGGGGCAGGTACGTATGGGTGCCAGAGTCAGCAGTCAGTTTCAGGTATCATTGCTCAGGAACTGTCGACCTTGTTTTATCACACAGGGTCTCACTGGGACCCAGGGCTCACTAATTAAGCGTCTGTTTCTGCCTCCCCAACACTGGGATTGCAAACACAAACTGTCAGGCCTGCTATTTACCTGGGTTCTGAGGATCAAACTCAGGTTGCCCTGCTAGTACTTCATGTACCATTTCCCCAGTCCTTTGTTTGGTTTTTTGAAACAGTCTAGTCTGTGTTAGCCTTGAACTCATAATTCTCCTGCCTCACCCTCCTCTAGCCCAAGTGCTAGAATTACAGACATGCGTATTGCACCTGCCAGAGCAATTACTCTTAACTCCACTGTAGAAGAATTTTAATCCAGCAACATGGCTGCTCCAGCAAGGAAAACATCCAAAGACCTGTGTCTAAGTGATCCAGCTGGATACAGACACGCCCTTAGTACTACATACCTTTAATCCCAATGTAGGTAAGGTTAGTTTGAAAGTGACTACTTTGAGGCCAGCCTGCTTGAGGGTCAGACAAATCAGAAAGATTTGACAGAATGAGTCAGAGATAGGATAAGCCCAACTCTCACAAAAACAGACGGAAAGAGACAAAAGAGCAGAGCAAAGTGTGTGCCATGGTCAGTCGTTTGGGAGTCAGGTAAGTTCAGTGCAGTGGAGTTGAGTTCATTCATGACTTTGTGCAATTCTGTGCAAGTCAGCAGTAGCAGTTTTTAGCAGGAGACAGGTTACAAGCGAAGACAGGAGGAGCCAGAGAATGAGAAAGAGCCAGAAGATTAGGACAGATTGTCAGAGTTAAAGACCAAGCAGAGCAATTCAGTCAAAGCCGAGAGAAGCCAGATTAAATCAGTCAGCTTGGAGAGGAGTTTGAGCCGGAACAGCTGAGTTAAACTAGCCAGCTAGAGATCAGAAAAAACTAAAAAGGGTGAGTTTATTCAGCAGGAAGTCTAGGCGGTGAAGCATTGTAGGCCTAGGTTAGCAGACGGAGGCTGGAAGCTGAAGTCTTCAAGGTTGGACTTGCAGAAATGCTCCGAGCTCAGCCCAGTCCGTGTGTTGGTAAAGCGTGGGTCTGGCTCTCATCTCATAACTTCATCTGAGGAAACGGAATCAGCATTTACATTTACTTTTCCACTATCCCAGAAACCACAATTTGTTTACTTATGATGATCTTTTTTTTTCTTAAACGTGTGGGTGTTTGCCTGTGCATATGCTTCTGTACTATGTGTGTGCTGTTGGAGGCCAGAGAAGGTGTCAGCTCCTGTGGAACTGGAATTATTAGCCATTAGGGGGTACTGGGTCCTCTGCCAGAGCAACAAGCATTAACCATCCGTCTAGCCATCTCCTCCTCCTTTAAATGTACTTATTTTATTTATTTGTATGAGTGCTTTGTCTACATGTATATGCACCATGTGTGTGGTCAGTGCCTCCAGCAGTCAGAGAGATCTGTGGGTCCCTTGGAACTGAGTCACCGTGAGTGTGCTGGAAACCAAACCTGAATCCTCTGCAAAAACAACCCTCTAAACCACTCTCCCTCCTTTCAACTGTCTTAGTGCTGGGAGTCTTGAATTTCAGGGACACGGGTCATAAAAGTGTTGTAATTTTTCATTCACATATGATTATAGATAGGAGGATAGATCAGCTGTCTCCTAAATTTGAAACTCTTGCTGCTGAGTAAGTATTAAATGATCGTGGTGGGTTCAGAGTGCTCCTGCTTTTGCGTCTTTTCAGGCTGTGTTTCTAGTAAAGCCCCTCTGTTTGTTACCATGTTGGCAAGTCCCAAAAGCTCTACCTCAGATGGTGATGTCTGTCTACTTGAATGGAACTGAGAGGATGAGGTGTAGTCACCCATGCCTGTTCTTTGAGCCATCCATCCTCACACCCCACCCTCATCCCTGGACCTCTTTCACGGTTCTGGGAGTAGCATAACCAGAGCTTTGCATATTTTAGGCAAGTTCTTGGCCACTAAGCTGTATTTCTGATCCCTTGGTTTTAATGATACAGTATTGCTCTACAGCCAAGGCTGGCCTTGAGCTTAAAATCTTTCCACTGATGCTTCATAAGTGCTAAGACTGGAGGTGTGCCACTGTGCTTAGCTGCGTCATTATTTCTGCTTTCCTGATACTTACCTGCTACCTGTCTGTCAGTGACTTGTTCTAGTAAATAAATTTTCTGCCCTGACTAACATCTATCTGGAACACATAAAGGTAGAGCTTACCCATCAGTCTCTTGTGTCATCCCCAAGGGCATTGGTGACAGGCTTCATCCCTACTCAGATTGATTTCTACAAAGCTCTTGAAGTACAGAATCAATTTAAGAAATGATAACCTAAGCACCATGACTTAAGTAGTTTTATTCCTTAGTACACACAGGCAGATGAACACATATTTACCAGAAGGAGTGTAGTAGAATCGTCACTCCCTATTACTCCCCAGCATGAGAAAACTGATAGCAAAATAAATACATACAGAAAATTTAAAAATCAGAACCTTGCGGGCTGCAGTGATGGCTCAGCAGTTAAAAGTTCTGGATGCTCTTCAAAGGGACCCAGGTTTGATTTCCAGCAGCCTTATGGTGGTTATTCATTGCAGCATTATTAGTGACTGCAAACATTTAAAAAACAGTTACATTCTAACTCTTAGGAGGATGGCCAAATAACTTATGGGACCCTCCACCCAGTACTACACTGCTGTAGGAAGACACAAAGAAGAGCTGGAGTGTTGACTGTGGTAAGAGCACTTGCTGCTCCTGCAGAGGGCCTGGGCTCCATTCCTAGTACCTACATGATGGCTCACAGACGTCTGGAATGGATCCAGTGTTCTCTTCTGATCTCCAGAGGCACCAGTCATGCACATAGTGTATAGACATACATGTAGACAAAAATATCATATACATAAAATAATTTTAAAACCTGAGAGAGGGGTGGGCTATCTTCCTGATAATAAAGTAATTTTCAGGATTTTATTTAGTTTGATTATTATCAGAATTGTGTATATGCATGCATGTATACATATGTACATGTAGGCTACATGTCATGGCACACATGTGGAAGTCAGAGGAACTTTCCGGTTGTCTCTTTTACCATGGGTTCTAGCATTGAACTCAAGTCATCAGGCTTGAGAGGCTAGCATATTTATCTGCTGACCCATCTCACTGGTCCTCCAGGAGTTATTGTTGAGTTAAATAAATTAAAAAACAAACAAACCGTAAAGCATGCAACGAGGTGTGGCGACAGCATCCCTACAGTCCAAGCTGTTCTGGAGACTGAGGAGCCCAGGAGTTTGAAAGCAGCCTGGGTAACAGAGTGAGCTCGATGAGCACTCTTCTCAATAAACAAGCAGAAAGAGAGGGAGGGAGGGAGGGGGAAAGAGACAGGGGTGGGGTTGGACTTCATGGCACAGAGGTGGCACTTGACTTTTGGGATATGTTTAGGGTTTTTTTGTTTGTTTGTTTGGTTGGTTGGTTGGTTGGTTGTTGTTGTTGTTTTTGGGTTTTTTTTTGTTTTTTTTTTTTTGTTTTTTCGAGACCGGGTTTCTCTGTATAGCTCTGGCTGTCCTGGAACTCACTCTGTAGACCAGGGTGGCCTCGAACTCAGAAATCCACCTGCCTCTGCCTCCCAAGTGCTGGGATTAAAGGGGTGCGCCACCACCGCCCGGTGACTTTTGGGATATGTGGAAACAAAATTCATTTTTACCTGTTTACTTCCTTTCTATAGAAAGGATAAAGCCATAGACTGGTTTGAGTGTAGGATAGTATTGGAGAGGCAGGAGGAATAGTTTGTGCTTAAATGTTTGTTTCGCCTGTAAATGTAAATAAACTGACTGGGGTGTAGCTCAGAAGTAGAATACTTGCATAGCTAATTCAAGGCCAAGTTCGATCCATTGCAAAATCAGGACAGATCAAATCAAGGGTCTGAGGATGCTTTTCTGGTAAAGTCCTTACCACATAAGTGTGAGGACCTGCATTGATCACAGCACCATGGAAGGACAGCCAAGCTTGTCATTCTTGTGCTTGGGAAGCAGAAGCAGGTGGGCTCCTGGGGCCCCGTAGCTAGCCACTCTAGATGGGTCAGCCAGCTTCAGGCTCAGAGATAGACTGACGGAGGATACTTTCTGTACACATGTGCACACACGCAGAAACATTTATACACGTGTACAGAGAGGAAACTCAGAAGAGGAAGCCAAGTAAATACAAGTCAACTCTTCAGGTGAGCAGTGAGAGATGAAGCCTGGCTGCATCTCCGTGGACACACCACTCTAGAGAGGACAGAGACTGATCCAGATGGCAGAGACTTAAGTGTTTCACTATCCACCTTTAGTCTGGAACCACACTCTGAACTCACTAGTGAAGTTTTATTCTCACAGTGATATGAGGTAGCAGTCTTGACACTTCTGTGTATTCTAGGGCTGAGCAAATGAGTATATTGGGGATAATGGGAGCCAGGTTCCTTTCTCACTGTGGGAGAATGGAGTTGTGAGGCGTTATTAGATTGGCACAGGAAGCCAGTATGAGTTCATGGACTGTTCATAACAGGTGTGAGTAATGTGTATGTCTATTCACCCAGGAGCAATGATGCCCTAGCAAGCAAAGAACACACCTCACAACTGAGTTTGGTGTCAACATTATCTCGGGACCTAGGGCAGCAAGAGCAGAAAATGAATATGGACCATTTTGCTATACCAGGAAAATGTAACCCAACCTGTGTGGACATTTAAAACAGTATCATCACAGAGGTCTGATGGCCAAATTTAAGCTTCAGAATAAAGAGCTTAGAGTCCATAGATTAACAGAATTAGTGCATATTGGTATTTTAAAAGTGCTAACTTGGGCTGAGGCAATGGCTCAGTAAAGTGCTCACCACCCAAGCATGAAGACCTGAGTTCAAATCCTCAGTACCTTCTTAAAAGCCAGGTGCAGTGGTATAAACCTGTGATCCTGTTACTGCCAGATCAGGGAAGTGGATACAGAGCCAGGTGGATCCCTGAAACTGATTGGTACAGGCCACCTGCCTAACCGAATTGGTACACTTGGGGTTTAGTGAGAGACCTTGTCTCAAAAAGGAAGATGAAAAATGACCAGGAAAAGACACATGGGGCTGGAGAGATGGCTCAGTGGTTAAATGCACTCACTGCTCTTCCAGAGGACCTGGATTCAGTTCCTAGCACCCACACTGGGAAGCTCACAAGAGCCTGTTACTCCAGTTCCTGGGGATCTGATGCCCCTGGCCTCTTTGGGCACCTGTAACCACATGGTACATACAACACATACACTTAATAATGATAACAATAAAGTTAAAATAAATAAATATAACATTTGACAACCACCATAGTAATGATTTATACAACCATTGGGCATCATTGAATGTTCAAACTGGTAAGAAAAACAATGATTCCAAACTGGAGCTCTACATAGCCTTGGAGTCTTTTCTTGACATAGTAGTTACATAGAGGAAGCCTTCACTATGTGGAAATCTGTCAAACACTTCACTGTTTAACAAAGCAGAAAACCACATCTCACTAGTAATGGGTACTGTGCAGTAATGATGCAGAGAGATGGCTCTGTGGTGCTCCTGCCAGAAATGTGCAAGTTCAGTGTAGTCATGACAGCTCACCTAGGCTACGTGCAGGGACATTAGCCAGGTCCTCCAAGTGTCCTCTGACTCCATATGTATGCCGTGGCACATTCGTGTACACACACACACACACACCATTGTCGGGTGTATCTCATGTTTTACTCCTGCATGTTCAGCTTGCACCAGACCAGGGTCTCCAGCCTGCTGATCAGCCAACAGACATGAGGCGGAGATGTGAGGAAGAAGCCCAGGAAATCGTCCGGCAAGCCAACTCCGCCTCAGGACAGCCCTGTGTCGAAAATGGAAATCTGACAGACTTAATCTCTAGGCTCACTGCGATTTTATTACAAATTAAGGTAAATTTGAGAGAAAATAGCTTCTTTTTTTGTTTGTTTGTTTGTTTGTTTTGGTTTTTGTTTTGTTTTGTTTTTCGAGACAGGGTTTCTCTGTGTAGCCCTGGCTGTCCTGGAACTCACTCTGTAGACCAGGCTGGCCTTGAACTCTTGAACTCAGAAATCTGCCTGCCTCTGCTTCCCAAGTGCTGGGATTAAAGGCGTGCACCACCACCGCCTGGCTTCTTTTTTTTTTTTTTTTTTTTTTTTTAATCCTAAGAAAACCATGCTAATTTGTTCCTATTTATATCTATATTTAAGTTAAATTTTAATTAAATTTTGAAACCTTTTTTCCCTGTAGTGTCTGGCAGAGGGAGGAGACCTGAATTCCTTTGAATTCAAATCTCTCACAGATTCATTAAATGACATAAAGAATACGATAGATGCTTCTAATATCAGGTAAGGCTTAGGTGATGATGACGTGTAAGAGCTCTGCTTATTTGTAAAGTGTTTGTGTATCTGTGTATCCTTTAAATATAGTTAGAAGAGCTTTTCAGCTGTAGTCATCCTGTTGACAGAGCAGACTTATTACAGAAGCTCTGTGGGAAGGCCTCAAGACGAAACCTCTGGGCCAGGTTTACTACAGAGCAGTGACCCTTTCAGTACCTGGCACACCTTTGTCCTAAGCACGCTCTCCCGCCAGCACTGAAGACTGTGCCTTCCCTGAAGGCTTTTTCTTAGCTTTTGTTTTCTTTGTCTGTTTGCTTTTTGAGGCAACAGGGTCTCTCTGTGTAGCCCAGCTATCCTGGAACTCACTCTGTAAACTGGCCTCAAACTCATAGAGACTGGCCTGTCTCTGCCTCCCAAGTACTGAGATTAAATACTTACCGCCCAGCTCTTAGCTGTTTTCTAAGAAGTAGCTATTTATAAAATTATGTGCCCTCTACCCACACAGAAATGTTTTTCCTGAGGTCTTGAGATGGAGTTTATTCATAGACCCCATATAAAAGTGGATGGAGAGACCAATTCAACAGTGTCTTCTTACCTCTACATGTGTGCCAGAGCACGCATGTGTACACACAGTAATAAATAAGTTATAGGACTGTCTGGATGGTATTTGCCATACAAGCCTAGAGACCTGAGCTCAGTCCTCAGAACCCAAATAAAAGCAGAAAGAACAGACTCCACGAAATTATTCTCTGATTGCCAGTTATGCCATGGACACACAATAATAATAATGAATTTAAGGTTTTGTTTTTCCTAATTTTGTGATAGCTAATCTTATTTTCTCTTCCTTTAGTTGTTTTCAGAATAATGTAGAAATCCATGTTGCACATATCCAGAGTGGTCTGAGCCAGATGGGAAACTTACATGCCTTTGCAGCCAACAACACTAACAGAGACTGACACAGGAGTCCTGGTACCCAGCTGCACACGGCCTTGTCTGAGGAGTCCTTTTCCTTAACCTCAGCTTCCAACACCAGATAACCTATGTGCTGGGAACAGGAGACCTGCACATCTCTCGATATGGCTTTTAATATACTGTGCTGCTTCATGACCAGCACTGTGCTGACCAGCAGTTATTTATTGTTCTGTTAATACCCAGATGCAGTAGTGTTGCTTATATTTCATGTCTATCAGCAGAGATTTTAACCTGAAACTATCTGAACATACTGTCCCATGGAGGAGTATGCTCACCATTGTTTATACATGCATGAATTCTGCTCCGCACATGCAGACGACTCCTGTGATAGAGGACATGAGGAGGCATGGTCTCTCCGTGCATGACGGTGGGAATCCCATCTGTGAATCACTGATCCAGTGAATTCAGTTGATCACTATATCTCAGGCTTCAAAATGGGCGTCGCGAGTGTGGGAAGGCCGAGTCTTCAGGAGCCCGCCGGAGTGTGAATGGGAAACGTGGGCTTAAGTATATGTTTCATATACTGACAGTGTGACATGGTTCTATAGATCAGTTTATAATAATAAATATTTTAATTTATCATAATTTATAGAAGCTTTGTTGTTTATCAGCAGAAGGAAATGAAGGAGCAGGAGGAGCTGTACTGTGCACTGCTGGGTCCCAGCGAGTGGGCGTGGCAAGCCTTCCTGAGTCAGGGCAAAAGCACTATTGTTAATACCTACTTTAAAGAAAGACTGATGACACACTATTTTCATATTTTTTTGTTTATTTGCACAACTTTAAACCAGATTCCTGGTTAAAATTCAACAGTACACAATTTATAAAGTGAAAATATTTTATAAGGAAAGCATATGACCGGTATGAATTACAGAGGGAGGTTTGGTTTTACTTGTTTTCTTGTTTGGTTTGGTTTTTTTCTTTTTAAGAAAAACCTTGCCTAAAATAATCTTGTAAAAAGTATGTATTTTAAAATTTTGTTTTAATATAGAATACTATAAAGCCAAAATATAATTGTTTTCAGATTTGGAGTTTAAAATAGAGCTATAGAGGTGGTTTTGATTCTTTGACATCTCATAAAATGAGACTTTTGTATATTAATGTATAATAAAACTGAAATAAGATTATTTTCCTTGAAATGTTTGTATAGTTTAAAAATGCTTCTGTGTTCTTTGTTGGTATTGGGCCACTGCAGATCTTAGTGCAGGGTTTATATTTAGCTAAACTGTTATGTTAATTAAGAAATGCATAAATCTTTTATTCTTAATATTTGTAATTCTGAATAAATCAATCTATGAAATTTAATGGAGTCTGAGAATCTTGTTAATGTAAGATGAGGGTTAATTCTGTTTTCAGAGGCTGGTGAGACAGCTCAGCAGGTACGAGGTGCCTGGAGGCCAGTGTGGCCACCTGAGTTGCATAGGTTACCCTCTGAGCAGAGCACCCACATATGAACAAGGGAAAGTAACGCAGGTGCGCTGGTACACGCCTTTAATCCCAGCACGAGGGGCCTGGCAGAGGCAGGTGCGTTTCTGTGGGTTCAAAGCCACCTGGTTCTACATAGAACCTGTCTCAAAAGAAGTGGTGTTTTTTTTTTTTTTAAATGTTTATAAGAATGACAGTTTCTGCTAAGTTTTTAGGCGATACAGTACAGATTGGTGGCCAGGTCTGTTATGTTTTTTGTTGTTGTTTATTTTAAGTCAAATTCTCACAGTGTTGCCCAAGCAGGCTTTGCAGCTGGGACTTAAGATGCACTTCACCATGTCCAGCTCTGATCATCTGGCAGTCAGCCCCGTCCAGTATCATTCACGGAGAGGTGGTTTTGTTGTTCATCTGTGAGTAGATCACTGTGGAAACACTAAACAAGTAAACCTTTTCTTAGTATGGACCCGGCAGAAGGCTAAATGTAATATATTCCGCCTAGAAGTCAGTCAATGTTTTTGACATTTTTTTAAAGTATTACTTAACCTTGAATATCACTTAAGACAGACATAATTTGTACGTTGTCTGTCCTTCAGTGCTGTGTGTCGACAGCAGAGCCTGTGCCTAAGAATATAGCTGAAGTTTATTTTTGTTAAGGGAAGAAGCACTATCTAATTGAAGTAGTTTTTCCGAGTCAGATGTGCCTGGGCTTGAACGATGCTGACACTGGTGAGCATGTTTGCAGCTTTACAGAAAGCTCCCAGGGCCAGATGGAGCCAAGAGAATGGATCTCAGTTACTCAACACCAGCTCTAAAAAGTCAAATTCGCTGGTCACTGAGAGTGCAAAATAAACAGATTTACCTATTAAGTTTTCTTTATTGAGCAGGACTGCTGTGAGTAAAACCCATAATCCCAGCTTATTGAAAGGCTGAAGCAGAAGGATCACAAGTTCATGGCCAGCCTGGGCTACAGAGTGAATTCAATACTAGCCTGGGTAACTTGGTAAGATGTTGTCTCAGAGTTTTTAAAAAAAAAAAAAAAAAAAGAGGGGGGTGGGGGACAAAATCAGACAGGCAGTGGTAGCACATGCCTTTAATCCCAGCACTCAGGAGGAGTGGATCTCTGAGTTCAGGGCTAACCTGGGCATACAGATCTATACAGAGAAATCCTGTCTCAAAAAATCTTTCTGTCTTCCTGTTTGTCTTTCTGCCTTGCTTCCTTCCTTTTTTTCTCCGTCTCAGAAAAAACCTTTCTTCCTGTCTTCCTGTCTATCTGTCTTTGTTTTTTATGTGTATATATGTTTTGCCTGTGTGTACATATGTGCACCATTTGTATGCCTGATGCCCAAAGAGGCCAGATCTGGAACTGGAATTAAGGAAAGTTAGGAACCATGTGGATGCTGGGAATTGAACCTGGGTCGTCTTCAAGAGCAACAAGTGTTCTTAATCGATGAGCCATATCTCTAACCCCTAACTACATGGTTTCTTTTTGACAGTGATTCTGAGTATACCACAAAGTTTAAGGTGTTCTGAGATCTTCTCCATCTTGTCACTGGATTTGCATCCTCTCAATTGGCCTAAACTATCATCTAAACTGTCACCAGTTTAAGTGTGAACCTCTGATGGTGAGACCTCAAACTACCATATCAGTATTTCAATAGATCTTAAGTTCACTTAGTCATTTACATATACTAGGAATGTAAAAATAGGAGGAAAAATTCTGAAACCAAAATACTCATGAGTCTTATTTGAACAAGCAAAGGTAAGTATGGTGGTTTGAATGAGAATGACTCCTATAACTGTTTGAATGCTTGGTTTCCATTGGTGGAATTGGGAAGGATTGGGAGGTGTGGTCTTGTGGAGGATGTGTGTTACTGGGGGTTGGGCTTTGAGACTTCAGAAGCCTACACATCCCCAGTACTCTGCCCTCCTTGTTTCCAAATGTGAGCTCTTCCTGCCATCATGCCTTGGTTTCTCCATCATGGATGCTGCCCCTGTGTAACTAACTGTCAGCCCAATCAACCTTTCTTTTATAAGTTGTCCTGGTCATGGTGTTTATCACAGCAACGGAAAAGTAACTAAGACAATAAGCTTTTTAAATGTTTTCTTGATTTTCTTTATTTTGTATGTGTTGTATGTGGGTGCACACCATAGCACACACGTGGAAGTCAAAAAGACAAATTCATTCTGCCTTCCACCATGAGAGTCTTGGGGATCAAACTCAGATTGTCAGGCTTGGTGGCAACATGTTTACCTCCACTGAGCCATCTCAGCAGCCCAGCAAATACGCTTACTCAAATTCTTAATGCACTATATATGCAGAAAGTTCTCTTCAGAATGTTTTTCTCAGTCATTCGTTATGTATTCTCCAACTTTCCCAGCGCTGCAGTCTGGGAAAACAGAGTTCAGTTCAAAACGGGGCTCATTTCAGTGGGATTTGTGTAAGAGTAGTAGTGAGGAACACTTAGTAACCCACTAATGTTGCACAGGAAACGTAACAAGTGCTAAGAAAAATGGTTGTCAAAGTAACAGGTGCAAAAATTAAGATTAGTTAGGAAAAATTCAGGTTTCAGAAAGGGAGGCACCTTAGTTGTTTTGAAAGAGAAACTTTTTCACTGAATCCCAACCAGAAAGGAATGACAGATAGAGAAGCACATTGTGGGTAAATGATCTTAAGGTTTGCATAAGCTAAAAGATGATGTCGTTGACTGGAAGTGTGCTTGACAGTCTTACAGACAGGGTGTAACAGTTTTGTAACTGGAGGCTGCCACAGATTCCCAAATAGAGCAATTAAAAAAAAAAAAAGTGGGGAACAAGAGCCATGGGGTTCTTGTAAGAGCTTGAAAGAGCATCTTTACTGATGGAGTGCAAAATTGACCAGTCCAGATGAGAAACCTGTCAAGTGGGGTTGGGCAGAGGAGATGGCTAGGAGAGACAATCAGGAGAGAGAAGCTGAAAAACTCTGTGGTAATGGCTATAGCTAATATCAACATTTCATATACTTGAAAATTGCTAATAGATTGCATCATCACAGAAAAAAGGAAGGTGACTGATGTCATGCATGTGTTAAGCAGCTTGATTTGGATATATGTTAATATACAATTTTAAGCAAAAAAATAACATCCAATGATTTGGATATATATGTTAATATCAAATACAATTTTAAACAAAAATAGCAACATTCAGTCACAGTGGCAAATAAAGGTAGGAGGACAGGAGTTCAAGGCACCCTTACTTACACTGCAAGGTCAAGAACAAAACAGAAAGACTCAATAAGAAGAGTAATCAATCTTAGTGATAAGGTCAAAAGTACAGAACGTGAGTTAGAGTGGGTGAACCCACGTTGTAGGGTCCTGGAGGGACTGCGAGAAGACAGCCGCTGCTGAGAAAGGGGGTTGTCATGAAGAAAACAAGTTCTGAACAATCAGTCTGAAAAATAAGAATAACCCAGAGGATGTGGACCAAATTATAATGTGCACTTTTAAGAGATTTGCAGTGACTTCTGGGTGGGAGGGTGGGTGACTACTGGAACAAGCCAGCAGTAACGGCTCAGTGTCAGAGAGGGAGACCTAAATATGAGAGGTCATTCAGAACCAAGGCCATGACCAGTCAGGAGATCAGACACGATAGCGTTCTCCCAGGTCTCCCTGAGTGCGTCTTCAACTCTCCCAGAATCCTCAGAAATTACCTAAGGCAGAAAAGATGTGCTCCTCCCAAGAGTCCAACTTTGAGCCACTATCTTCAGAGAGAGATGAGTAAGTTTCAAAACTTTGAGAACCAGCTGTACAGACGCCTCCTCCAGCCATACTGAGATCCGGAACAGGGTTCACTTCTGCCTCCAGAGGCAGCTGAGGCTTCAAACACCTTGCTTCAGTCCCAGGAGCAGGGTGATGGAGGAAGACTTCCCGCCTTGAGGATAAGAGCGGAGCTGACTTCCCACTCTGGCGCCTGGACTTGGCCCGTCTGTTCTGGAACCACACCTGGGGACAGGAGGAAAAACACTGCTCGGCTGCTTTGGGTTGGGGTTTTTATTGTTAGATTGTTTGAGGTTTGATTGAGATAGATAGCATCTCTAGCCAGTGCTGGCCTTAAACTCAGGAAGACCATCCTTGAACTTGTGATTCTCCTTCCTCCATTCCTGCAGAGCTGAGTTACAAGCTGCAGAAATGGAGTTATGTGGTGATAAGAATTGAACTCCGGGCTTCATGCATGCTAGGCAAACACTCTACAAACAGAGCTATATATTAGCCATGGCTGTCTGCTCAGTCTGTGACTTACAGAAAGCACTTGAGCTGATGGTTTGACATTCAGAGCTCCAAACTTTCTCAGCCATTCTCAGATGCAAAGCTGGAATGATGTCTGGTTCTGTATACACTTGCTATACTTGATTTGTTTGTCTGTATTCCATTTTACACATTTTTTTTTTAAAGACAGGGACTCAGCTAGGTGGTGGCAGCACCTATCTTTAATCCCAGCAGACAGAGGTGGGTCTCTGCGAGTTTGAGGCAGGCCTGGTCTTACAGAGCTAGTTCCCAGAGCAGCCAGAGAGGGAGAGAGGGAGGGAGGCAAGGAAGGAGGGAGGGAGGGAGAGAGAGAGAGAGAGAGAGAGAGAGAGAGAGAGAGAGAGAGAGAGAGAGAGAGAGAGAGAGAGAGAGAGAGCACCAAGAGTGCCCTTGATTCTTCTACCCCCAGGATTTCTGGCATGTGTCATCACACTTAGCTTCTGTCTACCTTATATGGAGACATTTGCTATGAGAAAAGGGGTCATGGAAGTAGATACCTGCAGTCCTTAGGCAACAAGGCTACTCCACTTTGGTGACCAACATTCAAATTTCAAAGTCTGGACTCCCTCATTAAACCAAGTAGGTATTTTTCCTCAGTAAAGCGCGTTTCTGTTTGTAAATGTCTTTATTACTTCCCCACAAATACTACTGAAGATGTCCTGCTTTGGAAGCCCACAGTGACAACTGTTGAAAGTGACAGTTAGCCAGGCGGTGGTGGCACACACCTTTAATCCCAGCACTTGGGAGGCGGAGGCAGGTGGATTTCTGAGTTCGAGGCCAGCCTGGTCTACAGAGTGAGTTCCAGGACAGCCAGAACTACACAAACCCTGTCTCGAAAAAAACAAAACAAAAAAGAAAAGAAAAGAAAGTGACAGTTGAAACCAGGAGATAGTGGCACCCCTATAATCCCAGAGGAAGCAGGCAGATCTTTGATTTCAAGGCCAGCTTGGTCTACAGAGCAAGTTCCAGGATACCCAAGGCTACCCAGAGAAACCCTGTCTGGAGGGGGTAAAAAAGTGACAGTTGAATAACCATTCTAAGTACTGGAAAAATAAACACTAAATGTCCACCCTCCCTTGAGATTAAATGAGGCCTCCTACCTAAAACTACATACACTCAGGCACAGACTGTCAAGAAAGCAAGCGTCTAAACTGGGTGTTGGGGGAATACACCTGTAATCCAAGCACCCAGGAAGCTGAGGCAGGAGGATTGTGAATTGATGTCCAGCCTGGACTTGTCACACACACACGGTGGGGGGGGAGAGGAGAGAGAGAGAGAGAGAGAGAGAGAGAGAGAGAGAGAGAGAGAGAGAGAGAGAGAGAGAGAGAGAGAGGAGAGAAGCTTCTGATCTAACCTTAGACTATAAACTCACTTTACATTATTTTTTCAAAGTGACATTATTTTTTCAAAGTGCTTGTTTTGAAGATATCTGGTGATCCAACCCTGCTCTGCTACTTAAAAATCAAAGCCAGAAGAAGGTCCGTGACTGCACCACCTCCCACACAGACCCCTTTGTCTTCTTTCTGGACGCGGGGAAAGAGCACAACTACTACCCATCTTGTTACTGCTAGGACCTTTCGATGGGTTGGGTCCGCAAGCCTCCTAGCTGCCCAGATGGATCACATGGTAACGCGGCATCCCTAGATTGCAATCTGGAACCATGAGGTTCAAAGAGAGTAACTTTTCCCCACAGAATAAATGACCCAACAAGCCTGTGCCCCCCCCCCCCAGTACCACCACTCGAGTGCGCAGCTGCGACCGCGACTCACCTGGATCCTAGACTCGGGGAGCAGCGTGAGCGCAGCCAGGCGCTCCCGCAAGTGGATGTCGGGGTACATAGTCTGTCGGAAGACAAGCTCCAGCAACTGCAGCTGCTCCGAGCTGAAGGACGTGCGCTTGCGGCGCTGTGGCACCGACGGGGCGGCCGCGCCTTTGGAGGGTCCGGGCGGATCCAGGCCGGCGAGACTCTGCGCTGCGGGCCTGGGGCCCCGGCTTGGAAAGCACGGCGTGGCCGCTGGGGCGCGGGAGTCGGGGTGCGCCGGGGGCAGCCCAGCGGCTGGGCGGGCGGCCGGGAGCAGCTGCCCTCCGGGGTGCACGACCGGGAAGGTGGGGAAAGGGGCGCCCTCTGAGAACTGGAGCTGCTGGGACCCTGCTGCGGCCATGACTCCCGGACACTTCCCGGGACCTCCGCGCGCCTGCAGTTATAGCGGCCCGGAGCCGGGGAGGGGGCGGCGGCGCCATCAAAGGCGTGGGTGCGGGGAAACCGCGTCTCCTCGGGGTGCGAGCCCGCCCCAGCCCCGCCAGACGCCGCGGGAATAATCGCTTCCGCTGACCCAGGGACGGAGAGAGGGAGGCGCGAACTTGAGTCCCGGCCGCTCCGTCCCTTCCCCGCCCATCCGCCGGCCAGCCGGACCACCAATCCACATACTTAGAACTGCTCGGCTCCGGTGGGGTCGTCCAAAGTGCGGGCCAGACTTGGACAGAATCCCCTCTTCTGGATCAGAATGCCCCTCAAGAGCGCTTGAATCTCTCAGGGGGCCTGGTTCTCAGGTCTCCCGCGCTGCGCCTGGCCTGCTGTCCGCCTGTCACCATCAAAGGCGCTATTTACCACCCCTGCGATGTGCTAGACCTTACTACAGGTTGGTTAAACAGCCTAGCCCTGCCCTCGGCAAACCACCCTGACACATCCTGAATCCGAGGGGGGTGAAGATAAAGAGATCTCAAAGGGGACAGGCGCACATCCTGAGCAGGGACGCTGCTCCTGCCTCAAATATCTGTGACCTGTCAACAAGGATGCTGTAAACTGGGCGGGCTGAAGTTGTTCGGGGTTAGCGCTCCTAGAGAATCCCAACGGTGCTCAGACCCCGAAGAAATAAAACCACTCCTTGAAGGTTCTGCTCCCTCTGATACCATTACTGTTTCCTTTGTCCCCTGGAGCTCACTTAAGGTTCCCGTTTTGTTTTACGCTGATTTGAAGTTTAGTTGCTTGCGGCTTCTCTATCTGCTTCCACTCGTGCATACATGCATTCACTGATTCATATTAAGTCTCTCCCCACCTTCTTACCTGAGAATAGGACCCAGGGACTGGAAAATCCTAAGCAAGACCCCCAGTGAGCATCTGTTGAACCAGAAACTAACTTGCTTCATAGAGAAATCAGAGGCATGTAGCGTTATGCCGAAGGGCGCAGAAGCATGGAGCACAGCTTGCAAGGCCTCCAAGGGGCTCCCTGCTGAGGGAGTTCCATAGCACAGTGTGTTCCATAGCACAGCCCAGGACCTGTCCCTGCTTCTTCTTCAGTGCAAATGAAACGTCTCACAGGAGAAGGCAAATGTGCTGGTCATGAACGCATCCTGTCTGCTAATACACATGTATGCTAATAGGCATGTATGCTAATTAATATGCATGTATGCTAATACACATGCAAGAAGAGTGTAAGCCAGCTGACACAGTGCTGGGAACTGAATCTTCATCCTTTGAAGAGCAGCAAGTGGGTATATCTTTACAATGGGCGATTTTTCCAGGTGATCATCAAGCGGCCTAGAGAGGTCTAGGCTTGAGCCGTCCACCAGCAGAGTAGTAGCAGGAAGTGTCTTGGCACACACACACACACACACACCTCCAACCCCTCTCCCTTTCTTTCCTCTTCTATTTCTTTAACAGAGTTTTCGGGTTCACAGTGGTGTATGGAATGGAAAATCAGATTTTTATTTTTCTTGCTTTTTTTTTCCTTCCTCTGCCCCCATACATACATCAGGGTCATGTGTATCCCAGGCCTCAAACTCTCTATGTAGCCAAGGATGACGTTGAACTTCTGATCTTCCCACCTCCACGACGCAAAGCTATATTTACAGACATTCCACACATGTCTGGTTTTATGCAATGTTGGAGATCAAACAATGTCAGACAAGCACCATAACAACTGTGCTACATCCTCTAGCATTTCTTTTTAAATTAATTTAGAGACTGGGTCTCACTATATAGCCCAGGCTGGACTTGAACTTGAGATCTCCCTGCCTCGGCCTTCTGAACACGACAGTTCATACCTACTTTTATTCTTCTCTTTTTATTTGCGATGCTTAGGACCAAGTCCAGGGCCTTGTGCATTCCAGCAAGGTCTTTATCCCTGAATTACATGTCCAGCCCATCACTCGATTTTAAAATCCATTGTTTAAAATGAATTATTTAAAAACAATGTATGCCTGTGCCAGGCTGTGCTTGTGTATCTTCTTATATAGTAGGTGTGTGTGTTCCTGTTTTACTCTCCAAGAAAGCCAGCCTAAGAAGCAATCAGAGGTCTATAACTATTGCTCACAGTAGGAGCTTGCCAGTGACAGTTAAGTCTACTAGAGACTCAGGCTGGATTCTGAGCTGTAGGAATTCTTCAGCCTGCTTTGTGGAAGTCCTCCTGGGTCCTTTGTCCATCATTGTCCTCTGCCACCTTCTGCTGCTCAAGAGGAACACTACAGGGCAGGGAAATGGGCTGAAGTAAATAATGACAGGCTGTGTACTCCTGGGAGCTGGGGCTGAGTGTGGCCAGAGATCACAGTGCAATCTGTGATCTGAGAACCCTCAACCCAACCAGCAAGCATCATTTTCTTTTCCTTTAGATTTGTCCCATATTGCAATATGTATTGAACAAGACCTCAGAGACACTCCATTCTCTCCTCCTTTTACTCTAAATTTGGCTTTTCTTTTTTTATTCTCTCTCTCCCCCTCTCTGTCTCTCTATGTCTCTGTCTGTCTGTGGGTCTCCCTCTCCCCTCCCCCATTCCTCTCTCTCTCTCTGTCTTTCTCTCCTGTCTCTCTCTCTGTCTCTCTCTCTCTGTCTCTCTCTCTCTCTGTCTCTCTCTGTCTCTCTGTCTCTCTCTCTCCCTGCACTTGTGAATATGCACACATGAGTTGTCAGAGGACTATTTGTGGGAAATGGTTCTCTCCACCCGCTATGTAAGTCCAGAGATTGAACTCAGTCCAACAGGCTTGGCAGCAAGCACTTTTATCTCCTCAGTATCTTGCTGGCTCTGAATTGATTTTTTTTTTTTTTGCATGTACTTGGATGTACCCTTGTCCAGATACAGAGAAGACTTGGGTTGGAACTGGAAGTGAAAGGAAGAAAAACTCTTACCCAGCACTCAGAAGGCAAGAGGGAGGATTTCTATGATTCTGAGGCTAGCCTGGTCCTCCAAAGCGAGTTTCAGGATAGCCAGGGCTATATAATAGGGAAATCCTGCCTCAAGAAAAGACAGACAGAAAGAAGGAGGCACGAATGTACTCATGCACACACATGCCCGTGCACACACAGACACACGGTGCGGGGGGGGGACTTTCATAGCCTTCGGCATTGTTTCACTCTGGTCATTTGAGTCCCTGTTGTTCCAGTACTTAGGAGGGTGAGGCAGGAACGTCACATCAAGTCCCACCTGCTCTACACAGGAAATTCCAGGTCAGTCAGGACTACATAAAGAGACCTTGTCTCAAAAACTAAAATAAATAAAGAAAACCACGTGGACAGATGTTTGTGAGTGCATTTTTAAGCCTTTTGAGAATTCTCCTATAGTTATTTTTTGAGACGAGGTCTTGCCATGCAGTCCAGGCTGCTGGAATAGTTGGCCCTCATTCACCTTTCTTGTGCTGGGAATGCAGGCACGGTCCGTCAAGCCAACCTCATTTTTGGATGAATAACTGTGGTGTGGTGTTCTGGGTTAGATCCTGGAAAAGAAAAAGGATATAAATGACAAAGTGGGTAAATTTTAATTAAGACCCACAGCATAGCATGCCCAAGACCCTACCTAGGTTTGCTCTCTGAAGAGGAAAATAGAAACAAACAACCAAAACTTGACTTTTACAAAGCCAAAGCAAGGGTACAGGGTGCTCTATCCACAGAGACATCTAGGCTTCTCCTTTGTTCATAGATGGGTTGGGGGATGGCGGGCACTGCAGCAGGTCTGCAAAAGCTCCCCTGTGCACACATTTGTTCAAGGACTACTGCTTTTTGTTCAAAGACTTGTCATGAATACTGTGTAGGAAGGCTGACAAAATGGCTCAGTGGGTAAAGGCACTTACCTCTAAGGCTGGCAATCCCCAGAACCCACATAAATGTTAAAGAAAAGTAACTTCACGAAGTTGTTCTCTGACCTCCACATATGCATCACGGCACAAAGAGCCTTCCTCCAAATGAATAAATACTTTCTCTGTGTGTTGAATGTGTATGTACATGTTTGTATATGTGTACATGTATGTGGAAGCATATACATATGTGTGCCTGTGTACAAAGGGCAGGAGTGATGTAAAGTATCTTTCTCAATTTGCTCTCTTACTTTAAAAAAAATGCTTTATTTTTTATTTATGTGTCTATGTGTATGTGTGTGAATGTGTACACATGTGTGTGAGTATGGTACTCACAGAGATCAAAAGAGAGAATTAGAGCTCCCGAGGCTGGCTGGAACGACCGGCAGTTGGGCACTGTCCAACATAGATGCTGGCAAACAAACTTGGAGCCTCTGCAAGAATTTAACCACTTAGACTCACCCCTGGCCCCTCATCTTACTTTGGTGAGACAGGTCTGTTACTAAGCCTGGAGTTCACGGAGCTGGCTGCAGGGACCAGCCAGCGAGCTCCTGGACTTGGTTCCTTGAACTCGAGGCCTGAATGCTAGGCATGTTCTGTTGTGCTAGGTTCTTACATGTATGTTGACAACCCAAATTCAGGTCCCCATGCTTGAACAGAAATTGCTTTGCCTACCTAGTTAATACCTCAACCTTATAAATACTTATTGAACTCAAATTCTATGTTCTGCTGGCTATTTCTCTGTAAACATATATTGAATAGTAGTTCTTTCACATTTATTTCTTCAAACGGAAAATATGAAGAACTCCTCTTCTTAACAATACCTTTAAATTTACCGGGCATAGTGGTGCATGCCTTTAATTCTAGCACTTAGGAGGCAGAGGCAGGCAGATCTCTGTGAGTTCAAGGCCAGTCCAGTCTACAGATTGAGTTCCAGGACAGTCAGAGCTACATTGTGAGCCCCTGTCTCAAAAAAATTTAATAATCTTTAATATATATATCATTTATATATACCTCTAATTTATACATATAATATTTAATTTATATATGTGTGTATATATACATTTGTATGTAGAGAGAACAGTTTCACAAATAGATACACTATGAAATTAAAGCTCAACAATAAAGGACCTTGTCAAGCAGAAGCAGGCCCATACACGGGCTACTGAAAAGGAAACTGAAGTTTAAGGATAGCTCAGACAGCCATAGCCGAGATTAGGGTCTGGGTTTGCCCTCTCCAACCCCAGGACTAGCTCACTACATGACAGGATGTGCTAAGTACTTTAGGCCACTACTCATATTTAGTTGAAAACATCTATTGCAACACACACAGGTGAGGACTCAGTGAAATGGAAGGTAGTCCTCAAGACACACCTGTGCCATGAGGAAAGCCTTGGTTAGCCAGAGCCACAGCCAGGCTGGGACAGATGAGGCCACTTGGAGTCACTGTTCCTTCTGCAGCTCCAGTGTTTCTTGCCACCTTTCCCATCCCCAACACCCAAATATCAGAGGCCTGCCTTTCCTTCCCAAGTGCTAAGTAATCTCTTCCTCTGCTCTCTTTGTTGTTGGAGTTGGGCCCTCTCCCTGGGCTGCCCAGGACCTAGTGGAGGAGCCTAGGGTGTTTATTAAAAGGGAAACCAGGAAAAGGCAGCCCAGGGGAGCCAATGGCTCTACTTCCCCCTTGAGATCTCTTTTCCCTTTGATCCTGACCTCGCTTTGATTTCCTTCTCTCTTCTCTCCACCTTCAGTTTCTGAAGTTTATTTCACAGCCGGTGGTTACAGTAGACAGAGACAGTGTCCTTCCAAAAGGCATACGGTGGCAAGCCATTAGAAGCCTTTTCTGTGTGCTCCAGGCGGGAGGTATAAATTCATCTAACTAACACAGCATCACTTTTGATCCTGTTATGGGGAATCTTCAAAAAGAATGGCACCTTCTCTTCTTGCAGTTATCCGTGCCAATGCTTCTGAGTAGGAAGGACTCCTCGGGGGGAGCCTTTCATGAATCAATTTATGCAGCTAACGAATAAGATTGAAAACAACAGAGAAAGAAAACACTGGAAATGAAGATCTGAAAGCACTATCAAGACAGTCAAAGCCTGTGTGGTGGCACACACCTGTCGGCTCAGCAAGACCCTGTTTCAAAGCATTAACAAAAAGCCAAATACTTGGTTCTCAAATTCATTGTCTGACATTAAGATGTAACTTTCTGAAACAGTTCCCTAGCATTCCAGTGAGTGAATGGCTGCTCCAGTCCAGCTCGGCTGCCAGCCCCTCCCTCGGACTCTGACTCAACCCCTCCTAGTAAGTACCCCAGATACACTTTCGTTTCAAACAGTGTTTTTGAAACAGTTTCAAACACTGTTTCAAACAGTGCCACAGACCTCCCTCTTCTTGACTTTGGGGGTTAATTAAGCTTGTTAGCACTGAGACTTTGGTTACTAACTACCATTTCCCACTAAACGGCAAAAAAATGAGTCCTTGGAGAAACAGCCCATTCCAAGGTTGGAGCCTCAAATATTTTGGCCTAGAATAATTAGACACAGTTGAAAGGGAGAAACAGTAGCAAGCTATGGAGAAGTGGGTACTCTAAAGAAATCATCTGGGGACAGGGAAGATGACTCCGCAGATAAAAGAGCTCGCAGTCAAGGAGAGAGCTGATTCCTGTAAATTGTTTCTGACTTCTTCAGATAGAATGCTCTCTCTCTCTCTCTCTCTCTCTCTCTCTCTCTCTCTCACACACACACACACACACACACACACACACACACACACACACACAATGTAACCACAGGGGGAATAAAAAGAAGAAAGAAGAGGAGGAGGGGGAAGAGGAGAGAAGAAGAAAGAATAGGCGGAAAGGAAGAAGAAAAGGAGGAGGCAGGGCTGGGTTGTGACTCAGTGGTAGAACATTTTTCTACCATGTGTTGGGGACATGAGTTCCATCCCCAAGTATTATAAGAACAAAAAAAGGCAGTGCCTTTGAAATAAGTGGAGACAGGAAAATGACATGGCAGAAGGGGGCAGAGGTTGGGGGGAGGGTAGGCTTCCCATGAGCAAAGTGGTACCTTGAATGAGCTCAGCTAGGAGCAGGATTTTGTTTAAATCACAGCACCAGAACTTCCTTTGCTGTGTCCCCAGAGAGCACCATTCCCAAGGGCTCTGGAGTTGGCTGGTAGGGGGCATGCTGTGCCTGTTAAGGGGAGGTTCTGGGAGGTAGGGAGGTCAGAGGCTGAGCCTTTATGCAGCGCAGGCACAGTGGATTGTGAGGAGCAACAGCAGATGGACATAAACCAAGGTGCAGATGCGTGTGTGACGGGCCTGTGCAGAAACAACTGTGGGTTGTGATGGGGCCCTGAGCAAAGACTGAGGACCAGAGTTCTGCATCCCTAGGATGTGGAAGGAAGGAGTCGCTCACCTGCAGAAAAAACCAGCAGGCTCTTCTTCCACTGCTCCAGAGACACTTTCCTTCCAGCAAACCATCTCCGTCACCTCGACTGTTCAGAACAAGTGACTGAGGACTCAGAGCTGATTTCTGGGCTGTCTCCAGCAATTCTCTGTATTGTTACATTTCCCCCCACAAGAATTAGCTCAGCAGAGGACCAGCTCAGAACTGTTCACTAACCGTTTGTGTGCAAGTGTGTGTGTGTATGTGTAAGTGTGTGTGTGAACGCACACTTGCACTGTGCCACAGTGTGCAAATCAAGCTCAGAGGACAACTTGACAGAATCAGGTCTCTCCTTCCTTCCGTCATGTGGACCCCAGGGATCAAAGCTTCGAGGCATACATGTCTACCTGCTGAGTTACCTCACTGGTCTTTTTCTGAGTTTTTGAGACAATGTCTTCCTATGTTGTCCAGGCTGTTGGTAAACTTTGCAAGTTATCCTCTTATCTGAACATTGAGATTATAAGCATGTGTCACCATATCTGGCTTTTGGTTTTTTTAAATACAATTCAATCTCTAGGACATCAAAAGTCCTGTTTGTCTGTCTGTTTGTTGCAGTACTGGGAATTGAACCCAGAACCTCATAGCTGCTAGACAAGTACTCTACCACTGAGCTATATCCCTAGCCCCATGGCAAATCATAATCAAATAGTAGCATGTCATGTCCTCACGTGCCTAGAATACTATAAAATCTATCATAGAGTCTCAATATTTATTTGATACATTAATTGAAAGAAACTTTTGAGCTGGTTGGCAGCAGTCCATGCCTTTAATTCCAGTACTGGGGAGGCAGTGGTAGTCAGATCTCTGAGTTCAAAGACAACCAGTTTACAGAGTGAGTTCCAGGACATCCAGGGCTAGACAGAGAAACTCTTGTTTCATGAAGAAGAAGAAGAAGAAGAAGAAGAAGAAGAAGAAGAAGAAGAAGAAGAAGAAGAAGAGGAAGAGGAGGAGGAGGAGGAGGAGGAGGAGGAGGAGGAAGAGGAAGAAGAGGAGGAGGAGGAAGAGGAAGAGGAAGAGGAGGAGAAAGAAAATTCTGAGTACACAACCCATCATCTGCATGTATGCAAAACTTCAGGGACAAGGGGACAGAGTAAGGGGGCAGGGTACCTTTAAAGCACTGGAGACAGAGAAAATGTATCTTCCTTACATTCTTATGTTCTTCGGTATATTCTGGATTTTAGAGAGCTAAGATAAGCCAGTGAAACAAACCTGGATCCCAGATAACTGAGAAGACGGCACCTGACCAAGGCCAGTCCTGCTTCAGAACTTCCAGCCTCTGAATCAGGTAAGAGAGCAGTGTGATTCACCCCAGCAGGTCCCTAAGGAAGAGTTGTGTGGGCTTTTGGGGCCACCTGTCTTCATCCAAAGATACAACCCTGGAGCATCTAGGGAAGAATTAGGTTTCAAGGAACACATGGCTTGGGGACAGGTGTGTGTTTGTTTATTGGGGCTTTCGAAGGGCTGAAGTCCATGATCTGAAGGGCAGTGGTTGCCAGGGCCCAGGTGAGGCAGGGCTGATGAGTCTCCTGGGAACATTCACTCCAGACTCTAAACCTTTCTTCTTGTACCCCAGAGGATACTGGGGTATCCTTCCCCAGTCTGGAGCCTGCTCCATCCCATCATCCATGGGATCACTCCCCTTCATCCATGCACTTATTCAGCAGAGTTCTTGGCCTTGCTTGGGGTCCTGTCCCACATGGAAGTGAGGGTGTGTGAACAGGCCTTGTCTTCTGTGGAATACTCAGTCTTCTAATCTGTATTGTAGTCACTAGACTAGGGTTCCTTGTGCAATTGTTCATAGAACCCACAAACTCTGAGCCTGACTTGTTCCCTGTACATCAAGGTCAGCCAACGATGTGGTGGTACACAGTAAAGGTGCAGTTAGCGTCCCAGAAAGGGACATGTGAAGGGGTCAGGTGCCTCTGCAGTTGGCCTATAAATGACCCCAGCCATTCTTATGCCTCTAGATCAGGACTCCACAACGTGGGCATCACAGAGTTTGGAATTTGTCTTCATGCAGTCATGTTGTCAGCCCTCGGGCAAGCCCCTTGACCTCTGCAAGCTTCCCAACTGCAGAGTGTGCCCTGGAGGAGCAGAGAGGCTTGCTTGCCTTTGGGACTTTTTGAGCTGTCTGGCCTCCCTGACCCTCACCCTAGTGCATGTTACAACGTTTAGCTTATGGCGTTCTTTGTTGGTCCTCTGTAGGTGAGAAGGGGCCCTGGTACTGAGGCTGCAGACTGAAGGATCCTGGTGGAGTTGTTCATATTTACTTTAGCTCTGCCTGACCACCTACCCTGACTGCCACCTGGCCAGGCCCCTAGCAAGGTACCCACAGCCCACAGCCCACCCAAGTCTGTCACATCTCATGTACAAAGCTCACTACTTTGCAAAATAGGTGTTTTCTTCAGATGAGCTGGTTTGGGCTTCTGTCTGGTCTGTGTGCTCCTGGTGGGCAGGCATGCCAGGTTTAGGGGATCTTGGGGGCAGTTCTGGTGGTGAGTGTTGAGGCTGTGGTTTTATGAGGATCTGGGGCCCCAAATTCATAAGGGTGCAGAGGCAGAGATGAAGTACCTGCTACATACAGTACAGAAGGTGCTGACAGTCTCATCCAAGAACCAAGACTCAGCATTCTGCTGGAAGGCACAGAGGGCTTCCCTCAGCCCCTGAAGATGTCTCTCAACTAATCTGTCCTCAGAGGAACTACACATATAGTCAAGGGTTTGCAGCTCTGCAGCCTGGAACAACTGACAGGGCAATGAGGACAGCTACTCTTAGCTCCTCAGGGCAAGTATGCCTCTTTCCTTCTCTTCATCCTGGGGGCTTTGGTAGCTGAAACTTTTCACTTCCTTTAAAAGGCCCAGATGAAAGGCTGTGGTGGGATGAAAGGCTGGGGGGTGGGGGGCTGGCTGGAGGAAGTGGTCAGCTGACGGGTACTTGTGAAGCCACCTGGAGAGGTGCCAGCGGAGAATTAGCCACACCTAGGGGTGAGGGTGCTGAAGCCTGGAGGCACCTTTATCAGGGATGAAATCTGTCATTTCCCTCGAAAGAGTCCTGAGGCCAAGGCTTGCAGAGCAGAAAGTGGTCCTGAGTGAGCCCCACATTCACCCATGGGCTTCTGTAACCAGGCATGGGGGCAACTGAGCAATGCTTCTCCAAACTCAGAGGCATGGGGCATGGTAGGATCCTGGGACTGTGTGTGTGTGTGTGTGTGTGTGACAGACAGACAGACAGACACAGAGAGAGAGAGAGAGAGAAAGAGAAAGGAAGAGACAGAGAGTCAGAGAGAGAAAGGAAAGAGAGAGAGAGAGAGAGAGAGAGAGAGAGAGAGAGAGAGAGAGAGAACACAAAGCACGATAGATCCGTGACCTTTCTACTAGTTCTGACTTTGGTTTTATTCACCCTTTTGATTGATTATTAAACAAACAACCACAGAGCTAGGCTAGGGAGATGGCTCAGCGGGTAAAGTTCTTGCAGTGTAATACTAACCCTGATGATCTGAGTTTGAATCTATACTCCATGATCCCATGTGCAAAGCTGGATAGCAATAACCTCGGCTCTCCTAGATGAGAAACAGAGATAGGAAAGCCAACTCATAGACCAGTTAGCTCGGCAACAGCAGAAACAAGAGAGACCCTGCCTCAAATAAGATAACTGCTGAAGGTTGCCCTCTGACTTCCATATGCACACAGTGGCACTATTCTGTCATCTGAGGTACTACTGTAAGGCTCAGACCAGAGGATCAGTGGAGCTGAGGGTTCAAGGCTAACCTGAGTATATATTGAAAATCTTTCTTGAGAGCCAGGCAGTGGTGGTGCATGCCTTTAATTCCAGCATTCCGGAAACAGAGGCAGGCAGAGTTCTGTGAGTTCAAGGCCAGTCTGGTCTACAGAGTGAGTTTCAGGACACCTGGGGGCTACATGGAGAAACCCTGTCTCGAAAAAAACAACAACAAAGAAAACTTATCTTTAAAAACAAAAAAAGAATAGCAAGTAGATTACTTCCTCACAATGTTTCCTAGGAGTGGCAAAGCTTATCCAGCGTCCCAGACGTGGGAGAGGTTTAAAGTGAAGGCTTTATCCTTCAGCTCTCTCAAGAAGGGACTGGAAACCCTGTACTCAGACCTCATCAAGACTGGTGAGGCGGCTCGAGATGTACCCTGCAGACCTAGGTGGCAAGAAGAGACCCGCCATGTCTGAGGACTATGGCTAGTACTGTGTTCAAGCTGTAGGGACAGATGGCACCAACGGGATGG
This sequence comes from Grammomys surdaster, assembly GCF_004785775.1. Taxonomy (NCBI): domain Eukaryota; kingdom Metazoa; phylum Chordata; class Mammalia; order Rodentia; family Muridae; genus Grammomys; species Grammomys surdaster. The sequence continues at coordinate 6,402,218 of NW_021620862.1, forward strand.
TCAAACTCCTGTCAGGTTCTCATTTATCCCAAGTGCCTTGATAATCAGCCTGTCCAGCTATTAGGGCAGATGCTTGTCTCTGCTACAGTGTTCTAAGGCTTTGAGGGTCTGAGTTATTCCCTGGTTGAATGTTACATCATGTGTGGTGGGAAGTAGCTTCAGCCACCCAAGCAGCATGGCTTCGTCTCTAGGTGTGGAGACCTCTCACTTCACATGGACCCAGATCTAAGGCTGCTCCAGGGTCTCAGATCTCTCACACACACTTAGAAACAGGCAGTAACTTGGGACAGCTCCTGAGAGAGCCTTTGGCCTGAACCTGTTGGAAGGAGGAAGCAGTGGTGCTGAGTGTTTATCAAGAGTCTGTGAGAGGGACCAGCCCCAGTGTGCTCTCTCTCCTGTGCTGATCCTTTCATTGGGCATGAGGGGAGGACCCTCTCACGCTTCCAAACTCTACTCACTCTCTGGGCTCCAAGATCTCAGGATGGGGGTGAGGGTGGGGGTGGGAGTGGTAGGACCAGAGCCTCCTGCCTCAGAACTCTGCTTCCTTGTTGGCACACAAGAGCACCAGGAATCAAGCCATGTCCTCTCTCAGCACCCCTAATGAGTGAAGTCTTGAGATAACAACCCTGCCTTCAGACAATAAATCTAGGGACAAAACAAACAGGTGTTCCCTGCTGTGCAGTAGCCTGCCAGTGGCCACTGTGTCCTCTTCCCTGCCCCTCTCAATGCTTCTAAACAAGACCCTAGTCCCTATTTGAAATCTTGATGTTTATTATTGTGTATATGACATGTGTTGAGGGGCATGCCGTGCCTGGTGTGAGGCTGCCGAAGGACAACTTTGTGGAGATGGTTTTCTCCCTCCGCCTTTTCTTGGGTTCTGGGGATTGAACTCACATTCTCTGGCTTGGGCAGTAAGTGCCTCGTCCCACCAACCTATCCCAGTGCCCCCACCAATTGCTATTTAAAGGTATACAACACTGTGGTATTTAATACATTCATATGTTGTGTGACCATTAGGACTGTCTAGAACCAAAATACTCCTGTTAGCCCTACAGGGGACCTCACTAACCAGCGACTCCCCATCCCTCTCAGCACCCACCGATTAGTGCTTCCTGTCTGTATGTTACTACTTCCTGTCTACAGACTTGCCTACTCCAACTGCCCTAAGACAGTGGGTATCTTTATTTTTCAAATGAAGATGTTGATACACTGGGGATGAGACTAAATAATCTGCCTCAAACTTGATTATCAAAGCTGTTTCGTGTGTAATGCTGGACTTGAACTCAGGTCTACCTTATACTACACGACACTCTGACTTCACTATCTCAGCACTCCAATGCTCTTAGAGCATTTTCTTAGGCTCATCTGTGTACTTCGTTGTAAAATCCTCTACTACAGAATACTGTAGTCATTTTAGCAAAAACCTCCCACCCTTGATGTCTGAACAGCTCAGTTATGTTTTGAGTTGGATCTGAAAAGACTCCTAGGGCCTTGTGTGTTGAAAGCCTGGGGCCCCAGCACAACAGTGTTCAGAGGTGAGTCTCCTGGGAAGTGGTTGATTCACAGGGTCTGACTAATTGATTCTTAATTTGATGGGCGGTTGACAGGTGATGGACACTTCGGAGACAGAGGTGAAAAGAACAATGGGAGAACTCTAGGGACACGCCCTTGGGGGTGTGGCTCGAGTTCTCTCCTCTCCTTGCCACTTCTTTTTTTTTTTAAGATTTATTTATTTATTTATTTATTTATTTATTTATTTAATGTATGTGAGTACACTGTAGTTGTCTTCAGACATACCAGAAGAGGGCGTCAGATGACATTGCAGATGGTTATGAGCTGCCATGTGGTTGCTGGGAATTGAACTCAGGACCTTTGGAAGTACAGTCAGTGCTCTTAACCACTGAGCCATCTCTCCAGTCCTCCTTGCCACGTCTTGTTCTCTCTCCACACCCCACAGTTGGCATGAGGGAAGTAGCTTGGCTCCATCACTTCTTACAAACCGTGAGGTGCTGCTTTTCGCCACAGGCCTAGAAACAAGAGAGGCAGCCAATGGGGCTGGAGAAATGGTTTAACAGTTAGGAGCACTGGATGTTCAATTCCCAGCACCTGCATGGTAGCTCACAGCTTCACAGCTCTCAGTAGTTCCTGTTCCAGGGGATCCATGGGCAGTGGGCATACACATGGTAGACATACACACAGGCAAAATACCCATACACATAAGATAAAAATTTAAAATTTTTTTTAAAAAGAAAGAAAAGAATTGGGAGAATACTATGATCTTGAACTGGAACTCTGACCCAAAAGAAACCTTAACTTATTTTTCTTCTTCTTTGAGGCAGGGTCTCTCTTCATGGCCTTAGCTGTCCTGGAACTCACTCTGTAGACCAGGTTGGCCTCAAACTCAGAGATTTGCCTGCCTCTGCCTCCTGAGTGCTGAAACTATAGGTGTGCACCACCACGTCTGACTAAAACTTCAATTTCTTTAGTAAGTTGATCCCGTTAGGTATTTTGTCACAGGAAAAAAAATGACGTTTAGTTCTCCTCCATCCACCAGATGGTGACTTCATCCTGGACCATCTTCAGCGGGAACACTCTTTGGTCAGTTTAACCCTTGATAGAGTCCCACCCACTGCCTCCACCCTGCTCCATGGCTCCACATACACACTTGGCCCTGCTGTGTTTGGCATTGAGCCCTATCTCTCTTCATGGCAGTCTCCTTACCTGTCATGATGTGTCTGTCCCCTTGACCTAATAGATGACAGGGCTCCTCTGTGTAACCCTGGCTGTGCTGGAACTTGCCCTATCAACCAGGGTAGCCTCGAACTCACAGAGATCTGCTTGCCAATGCTCCCACCCTCATCCCCACCCTTGCAAACTGAGACTAAAGGTGTGTGCCACCGCAGTCTGGCTTTTTTTTCATCATCCAACACAAACACCTTTTGTGACGTGGTCTTGTGCCCAACCCCAGGTGTGTCTGACAGTCCTCCCTGTATCAGTGAGTCCTTATGCCTCTTTGCAATAGCTCTGTTTTTTTCCCAGGGATACAAGGTACTGTCTCTAAAACTCAGTGAAATAAACTGGCCAACAAAGAGCGTTTGTACTTTTCAGCATACTCTCATGGAAAAGAGGTCTCCTAGGGAGTGAGATGAGAAATACGCTGCCAAGCAGGGTATACAGTGCATTGTGGGGCTGGAGAGACGGCTTAGTGGTTAAGTGGACCCGAGTCCGAGCCCCAGTTCACATCAGACACCTGACAACTGCCTATGTCTGCAGCTCTGGGAGATCCCAGACCCTTTTTTGACCCCAGCAGGCACTATACTCACATACACAAGCCTATACTTTCTTATATACACATAATTTAAAAATAAAAATAAACTTTTAAAAGACATCAGTGGGAGGAAATGCCCATTAATGTGCTTCAAGAGTTTAAGTTAGGTGTGGTGATGCATGCCTCTAATCTCAGATACTGAGGAGGCTGAAGAAAGGATTCAGATTTAGGGTCCAGCCTGGGCTACATAAGGAGACTTTGTCTCAAATACTAAATAAGATATGAAAAATGGGAGAAAAGTATAAGAAAGAAGAAATGATAAGGTACATACATAAATTTTGCATGCATCAAAAACTTGCAGAGACAGAGTCATACAAAATTCTCAACTCTGGAAGACCATGTCATGGGTGCTGAGAGAAGCCCTGCTTCTCTCACACTCCTTTTTTTTTTTTTTGGTTTTTCCAGACAGGGTTTCTCTGTGTAGCCCTGGCTGTCCTGGAGCTCACTCTGTAGACCAGGCTGGCCTCGAACTCAGAAATCCGCCTGCCTCTGCCTCCCAAGTGCTGGGATTAAAGGCGTGCGCCACCACCGCCTGGCTCTCACACTCCTTCCAAAGTGTTGTGTGAATTTGTCATTTTAATATTTGTTTATGTATACATTTATTATGTGTGAGGCGCTGTGGATTAAGCCTGTACCTCTAGCCCTCTATTTTACTTCAACAGGGTGGTGGGCTCATTTTTTGTTTTTGTTTTAAGATTTATTTATGTGTATGAGCACACTGTAGCTGTCCTCAGACACACCAGAAGAGAGCATCGGATCCCATTACAAGTGGTTGTGAGCTACAATGTGGTTGCTGGGAACTGAACTCAAGACCTTTGGAAGAACAGTCAGTGCTCTTAACTGCTAAGCCATCTCTCCAGCCCTTAGATTTTGTTTTTGTTTTTTTGAGACAGGTTTTCTCTGTGTACCTCTGACTGTCTTGGAACTCACTCTGTAGACCAGGCTGGCCTCAAACTCACTGATCTGCCTGCCTCTGCCTCATGAGTGCTGGGATTAAAGGCATTCACCACCACAGCCTAGCCTTCTTTTTGATTTTTATTTTGTTTTATTTTGAGACAATGTCTGAGTAATTTGCCCATAATGGCCTCCAACTCACTCTGTAGATGGAGCTTGCTTTGAGCTTGTAATTCTCCTGCCTCAACTTCCACATAATTGGTTTATAGATCTGCATTGCCAGGTCCATTTTTGTGTGAATTCTTCTTTTTTGCAAAACTATGTGTCATTTTGTAATTAAGAAGTAAATTATTATAATCTATAAAAGTAAACATTTTTATTTTATTTGTTTAAAAGATTTATTTATTTATTTAATGTATATGAGTACAATTGTAGCTGTCTTTAGACACAGCCGAAGAGGGCATCAGAGCCCATTACAGATGGCTGTGAGCCACCATGTGGTTGCTGGAGATTGAACACAGGACCTCTGGAAGAGCAGTCCGTGCTCTTAACGGCTGAGCCATCTCTCCAGCCCAACATTTTTATTTTTTTGAGATAGTATTTCTCCTTGTACCATTGGTTCTCCTGGAATTCAATGTAGGCCAGGTTGTCTTCAAACTTACAGATACGTGCCTGCCTCTGCCTATGCTGGAACTAACAGATTGTTTTAATTATTTTATCACTGTGAAAGGTATTTAGCTTTATACTCTGTGTGTATAGTGTTCATGTGTATGTTTTTCATGTGCATGGGGCATATGTTCACATCCTGTGTGTATGTAGTAGCCCCAGGTTGATGTCTCTAAACATCTCCAAATAATCTGGAAATCCTATCTCTACTGTCCCAGGCTGGAATTACAGGTGGGCCACCACACCAAGCGAGGATCTGACCCCAGACCTCACACTCAGCACTCGCTAGAACCCCTGAGCCATCTTCCCACCTTACGTTTGAGACAGGGTCTCTCACTGAACCTGAGGTCGCCGTTTAGCGAGACTGGCTGGCCCGTGAGCTCTGCCTGTCTCTGCTCCACGGTACTGCAGTTACAGGCATGCGCTAATCTTTTATACGGGTACTGGAGAGCCAGACTCAGGCTCCTATCCTTATGCAGCGGTCACTGAGCCGTCTCCCCAGACTTTACTTTTTTATAGTCACTAATATACACGCTATGTTGAAACATTAATTATAATTACTGTTAAGAATTAATAAAATTCGCTGGGCGGTGGTGGCGCACGCCTTTAATCCCAGCACTTGGGAGGCAGAGGCAGGCGGATTACTGAGTTCGAGAGTTCGAGGCTAGCCTGGTCTACAGAGTGAGTTCCAGGACAGCCAGGACTACACAGAGAAACCCTGTCTCAAAAAAAAAAAAAAAAAAGAATTAATAAAATTCAGGGCTGGGATGATGACCCAGTAGTTCAGACCACTGGCTACTCTTCCAGAGGACCCAAGTTCAATTCCCAGCACCCGAATGGCAGCTCACAACTGTAACTACAGTTCTAGAGGCTCCAACAGCCTCACACAGACATACATACAGGCAAAACACCAATGCACATGAAATAAATAAACCATTTTTTAAAAAAAGAATTAATAGTCGAGCAGTGGTGGCGCACGCCTTTAATCCCAACACTTGGGAAGCAGAGGCAGGCGGATTTCTGAGTTCGAGGCCAGCCTGGTCTACAGAGTAAGTTCCAGGACAGCCAGGGATACTCTGAAAAACCCTGTCTCAAAAAACCAAGAAAAAAAAAAGAATTAATAAAATTCAAAGGAGATAAAGTTATAACAAGAAGAAAATACTGTCTGACCTCATTGTCCGGCCCCTCACTGGGCCTCTCACAGCCAGGCAAGGTGGCAGGACTGGTGGTCCCTGCCACTCGGGAGGCTAGCCAGGAAGATTCCTTGGGCCCAGGGCTCGGATGCGGGTCTGGGTAATCCAGTGAGACTCCGTCTTATGTCTTATTTATAAGAAAGAATGTGGAGGCGGAGGCGGAGGCGGAAAGAAGAAAGCAAAGCGCCAGGGCATGATAGCTTAACACTTCCAGTCCTAGCACTCAGGACACTGAGGCAGAAGGATTGTTAGGAGTTTGAGGCCAGCCTGGCTACATAGTGAGATCCAGTACCAGGTCTACCAAAGCTACACAGCAGGCCTTGTCTCAAAACTACAGATGACGGGGCCAGCTGGGCATTCCCGAGGCCGTGGACTGGATGGATCTGTAGCACTGTATAAAAACAGGCGTGGAGGCACATGACTCTAACCTCAGAAGTTTGAGGGATGTAGAAAACTGTCAAAGAAAAAAACGTAAATAATAAACAAATGAAATTAGAAATATCAAAGTTTGGGGACATCCTAGGCTACACAGTCAATTCAAGGCCAGCCCGGTGAGATCTCATCTAAAATAAAATAAAAGAGAAAAGAAAACCAGCAACTACAATATAGCTTTAAAAAAAAAAAAAAAGAACAGATGCAGCTTGACACACAAGTCCGTGTTGGGGAGGGCGTGGTCACTGGTTCCTTTAGTACTTATTATAAGGTCTTTTATAGTTGGTGCGCTGTCTGTTTAGCACCTCTGTATCTGCCCTAGCCAGAATCCTGCTGTTTGACACCTGGGAAACCAGCACCCTGCCCTGGCTGTGCTGGCGCTCTACAATTCCCTGGATGTCTGACTTCCTGCTGCTAGGAGATATGGTAGCCAGACCAGCAGCAGTCTCCTGCTCTCCTGGGTCCCCTAGCATTCTCAGTGAGTCTTCCCTGGAGGCAGAAGTCCTGCTGATGCTCAGTCCTGGGGGCAGCAGGTAATCTGTGGTGCAGAGGGTGGCTCACCCACCATTGCCCTGCTAGTCACAGAGAAAACCAGTTTGTGACGGCCTCAGAATAGGACCTGCATTTTATCTGTCAATACAGGGAACTTATCAATGTCTTTCTGTTTTTTCAAAACAGGTTCTCTCTCTCTGTGTAGCCTTGGCTGTCCTGGAATTCACTGTGTAGACCAGACAGGCCTTGAACTCAGAGATCACCTGCCTCTACTTCCCAAACGCTGGGATAAAAGGTGTGCACCACCACTGCCCAGCTTGTGAATGGTTTTAACGTACACCAAAATTTTCAGCGAAGGATCAACTATATAAACTAATTTTTTTTCCTTAGAATTTGCTTGTAACTTAAAGAATTGTATCTCTGGGCTAGGATATATAGCTCAGTGGTATGGCACTTGCCTAGATGTGGGAGGCTGGGTTTCTTTCATCCCTAGCACCACAGAAGCCAAACCAAAAAAAAAAAAAAAAAAAAAAAAAAAAAAAAAACCAAAAAACAAAAACAAAAAACCCAAAACTCAGGCAGCACCTACAAGCACACCGCTCACTGCCTTCCATGTGCATCCGTGGCAGAAGACTTCTTGATGTTTCTTTGGAGAAAGTCAAGCATCTTTCCTCTCCACTGTTGACAGAGGAGTCATGCTGAAATCTTAGTCTTGTTAGGCACTTTCTTTCCCATATTGTCAGGACACTTCCAAAGACACCATGTGAATGCTCTTCTGGATGGATGAGTTTCCCCAAGGTAGGGGAAAAAAAATACGTACCAAAGGGATCTCTTTGACAAAGAGGCTTTAGGGAATATTCTCTGAAGGGAAATGACCTGGATACCATGTTTGCTCAATCCACAACAAATGTTTATTTAGCACTGAACATGTGTCAGGCAGCAGGAGATGTCGCAGCCATAGATTTTGAAGAAAGATAAGAAGTCAGGTGTTGGCCAGGCTTGTGCACACCTGTAGTCTCAGCCTTCGGGAGGCAGAGGCAGGCAGACCCTGAGAGTCCAAGGTCAGCCCTGTCGACATAACAAGTTGACTAGATAGAGAGACCTTTACACACACACACAGACACACAGACACACAGACACACACACACGGGGAGGGGGGAGACGGGGAGGGAGGGAGAAGCACAAAGCACCCAGGTGTTAGATGGCACTGTCTATGCACCCAGCATTCAGAAGACTAGAGACAGAAGGACCTCAGATGAGGGCTATCCTGGGGTTGGGTGTATAGTACAGCACACTAAGGAGTAACCACACCACAGTTCTGCATCTCTTTCTTTCTTTGTTTTGATAGGATCTCGTTCTGCAGCCCAGTCTGACTTTACACTCATGGTAACTCTGTTGCCTCGGCCTCTCTCTCTCTCTCTCTCTCTCTCTCTCTCTCTCTCTCTCTCTCTCTCTCTCTCTTTTGGTTTTTTGAGACAGGGTTTCTCTGAGTATCCCTGGCTGTCCTGGAACTCACTCTGTAGACCAGGCTAGCCTCAAACTCAGAGATCCACCTGCCTCTGCCTCCCAAGAGCTGGGATTAAAGGCGTGTGCCACCACTGCCTGGCTGCCTCGGCCTCTCAAGTGCTGATATAATTGTACTCAAATTTGTGAAAGGTGCTTAAACAGTTGTTGAATGAATGCTTTCTTCAGGGAATTTTTTTAGGCAGGGCAAGGGTATTCCTTTCTTTGTCCTGTGCATAGAGTAAGAGACCAATACATATATAATGAAAAGGTGAGAATGGTTGAATTTTGGAAGGAGAGGAAAGTTATAAAAATTACATTTAGGATAACTTGGTATTACATTTAGGATAACTGAGCTATCTCCCCAGCCCCAATCCTTTATAGTCCTGTCTCCTTAAGCTACTTGAATGTTTTAACCTGAGAATCATTTACATTGTAAGCTGGGTATGTTGGCACACACCTGTAATCCTAGCAGCTGAGAGACCGAAGTGTGAGGATTGTAGCAAGAGCTCCATGTCGACTTCCAGGCCAATCAGGCTATATCACAAGACCTCGATCAAATACAAAGCCCACAGAAGGAATAATCCTATAAAACCACTGTGAACCTTCACTTGGGGATTTTCCAGGCTCTAGGCATGCTTACTTAGATGAACTAGAAGGTCACTAAATGGAGGTACCACAATGTGTGTCACTTGGTCCTTATGAATGGCACTCAGTTTCTATATTTTGTGTTTCTAACTTTGCATACTTCTAAGAGCTATCTACATTAAAATCCCCAAGAGATGGTAGCAAAATGATCTGGGATTTTTTTCTTTGTATTTTCCTATATTGAAGTACCTTCTGTGACAAAAATCTACTTGTACAGGATAAAGACTTAGATAAAATAAGAAGGGTGGGGGAGGGATGGCTCAGGGGTTAGTAGCATTTGCTCTTCCAGAAGACCTGTGTTAGATAGCTCACAACTGCATATAACACCAGTTCTAAAGGATCTGATGCCCCTTCTGGTCTTGAAGGGCATCTGTATTCATGTGGTGAACATAAATTCAAGCAGATATATACACATATACATAAATAAAATCCTTTTAAAAATATGAAGTATGCAGACTAAGCTGGAGAGGTATGCATGCTTGCTTTTAAAGGTGGGATTTCACTGTGTAGCCCTGGCTGACCTGAAGCCTGCTCTATGTGGACCAGCATGCGGTATGTAGCCTTGAACTCACAGAAATACATCTGCCTCTGCTTCTGTCTCATTAGTACTAGGATGAAGGGCACATATCACCACACCTAACAAAAGCTTGCTTTCCTGCACAGGTCCCTGGAGTTTTTCTCCCAGAAGCCTACATACAGGCTAGGAGCTGGGTCTGGGTCTGGAGGTTTGGTATCAGGATCTTTCTCACCCTCTTGGCAATTCAAGACACTGGGACAGCTCTGTAAAATCAGTAATAGTAAAAGCACTGACACTAAAGGGAGTCCTCCTAGTGGCCATTCTTCTAAGCAGGGCTGCGTGTGTTAAGTATTATTTGCTCTGTGTTCTGATTAGGTTCTGTGGATAGCATTCCATTTTGTAGATGAAGAAACTGAGGCATGGAGTGGTTATGAGTCATGTCCAAGATTACACAGCTTTGGAGGCACAAGTGGTGGGACTGCCTCCAAAGCTGTGCAGACTGGCTCACCTTTCTGCTGTTAACGTTCTGTTATTACACATCTCCTGGACTTTCCGTTTCTCCCCCATATAACGAGGCTCTAACACCTATATAAAGAGATTTGTTCTGTTTTGAGACAGGGCCTTGTGTTCATGTAGTCCAAACTGGCCTCAAACTCACTATATATCCAAGGTGATGTTGGATTCCCTATCCTCCTGCCTCTACCTCCAGAGTGTTGTGACTGCAGATATGTGCTATGTGTGGCTGGGATGGCAAGTGGGTGAAATCACCATCTGTGCAAATGTGAGGACCTAAGTTCTAATCCCTAGCATTCATGTGAGTCCCAGAGTATGTCTGTTATCCTATAAAGCTCTTATGAGAGGATACCAGGCTGAGATATGGTATGTGTGCCACACCCAGCTTGAGAGAGTCTTAGTAAGATATTAGACCAAGCATGTCAGTAAGTGTGGAAAAAAAAACCCACCAAACCGTTACTAATATTGCGAGAAATTCCATTGGTAAGGTGTCAAGTAAGTGTTTGTCCGGGTATCCAGAAGTGCACTATGTATAGACCCTAGCCCTGCAAGGACAGAACCCCCTGAAGAATGTTCTTGTTAAAGGGACAACACAGTAGCTCAGTGGGAGAGTGCTTACTTCACATGAGTGAGGCTTTAGGTTCAATTCCAAGTACTGCCAAAGCAAGAATGGTTTATTCAGGACAGATGGCTCACTGGGTAATTGTTTGCATGGACCAGGCATGGTGGTGCATGGCTTTAATCCTAGCACTTGGGTGCAGACAAAGGCAGATCTCTTATGATCTATAATCTCTTCAAAGCCAGGTTGTTCTAAATAGCAAGTGCCAGGTCAGCCAGGCTGCAGAGTGAAGACTTGTCTAAAAAAAGCAAAACCCTGTGTGTGGTCATGCAGTCTCCTGTAATGCCCTCACTGTTGTGTGTGCTCTGGGGGCTGATACAGAAGGGTACTGCGCTTGCTGGGTCCCAGCCTAGCTTCAGGTTCAGTGATAGACCCTGTCTCAACAGAGTAAGGTACATGGTGATAGGAAAGGGCACTCAGTGTTCTCCTCTGGCTTCCAGAAGTATACCACACACACCTGTACATCCTACACGTACACATACCCACATATACAGTCATGCAGATGCATACACATGAACTCACACATATGCATACACACACACACACACACACACACACACACACACACACACACACACACGTATACAGGGAAGCTTAAATCATATGACCATGTCCTGTTGAACTTTAGTCCTTATTAGGGACATTTAGAAAAAATTTGTCCTCCTCAGAGTACTGCCTGGGGTGGAGTAGTCCTCCACTGTGCTTGTTTGGCTCCCAGGAATGTCCACAGTACGTGCCTCACCTCCCCTTGCAGGTTTACCACTCATTTCCCACCAGGAGTGGGTGGTAGAGCCCCATCTACCCAGCAGACGCAGCAGTACCAATGCTGGCCAGCAGGTGGCATAGAGACCCTGAAGCTTTGGCCTTGGACTGAATTGAATGGGTCCCCAGAAAAAGGTCTTTATCTACCTCCTCCTCACCTTCCCCTTCCCTCCTCACCCTCCCTTCCTTCTCTTCCTTTTGTGGTTTTGTTTTTGTTGTTTGAGACAGAGTCTCACTATGTAGCCTTGGCTGGACTAGAACTAGTATGTAGAATGGGCTGGTTTTGAACTCACAGAGATCTACATGTCTCTGCCTTCTGAGTGATGGAATTAAAGACATGTACCACAATGCCTGTCATCACTTTTACATTTCAACAAGAAAAAATGTCCATAATTCTTGTTTTAACATGCATTGATGTTTTATCTGCATATATGTCAGATCCTTTGGAACTGGAGTTGTAGACAGTTGTGACCTACCATGCTGGGAATTGAAACCAGGTCCTCTGGAAGAGCAGCAAGTGCTCTTAACCACTGATGGTCCCCTTTAATGGACCATGGCTTTTAAGAATGTTTTGAGGCTAGAGAGATGGCCAGCTGTCAAAACCACTTGCTGCCCTACAGAGAACCAGAGTTCAGTTCCTAGGAACCGTGTCAGACAGCTCACAACTGCCTGTAATTCCAGTTGTAGTCAATCCAGGGATCTGCACCCTCTTCTGGCCTTTTCAGGCACTCCACCCTCACACATACATGTAAATAAACGATAAAATAAATCCTTAAAACAAAAAGAATGTTTTGAGCCAAGTGCAGTGATATGCATTTGTAGTTCCAGCTATTGGAGAGGCTGAGACAAGAGGGTGACTTGGGCCCACAAGTTTGAAGCCAGCCTGTAGAACAAGAATGAGATCAAGAAAGACCTGGGACCAAGTGTTTAGTCTGGGCCACTGAGATGGAGAATGAGTAAAGGCTATTGTGGTTAAGCCTGACAGCCTGAGTTGGAGCCGTAAGACCCACATTGGTGGAAGAAAAGAACAAGTGGTCCCTTAACCTCAACATTCTCCGTGTCATACACAAATTAATAATAATAATAAAAAAGTAAACAAAATTCAAAAAGAAAAAAAAATAGCTCAATGTCATGGTTCAATAAATAAGTTTTAGGCCAGTCTGGGCTGTGTGTAATTCTGTCTCAGAAAGCAAGCAGGAAAGAAGGGAGGGAGGAACAGAGGGAGGGAGGGATGGAGGGAGGGAGGGAGGGAGGGAGGGAGGGA
>NW_021620862.1:6415148-6435302 GCF_004785775.1 Grammomys surdaster
GAGGGAGGGAGGGAGGGAGGGAGGAACAGAGGGAAGGAGGGAGGGAATTCCAAGCGTGGTGTGGTAGCACACACCTGTAACATCAGCAATCAGCAGACTGAGGCAGATTGCCTAAGGTTGAGACCAGCTTGTGCTACAGAGAGTTTAAAGCCAGCCTGAGATACAGAAGAAAGCTGTCTCATAAAACAAAACAAAACAAACAAACAAACAACCCACCCAGAAGTGTGGGGATGTTCTGAGCAGGTAGGCAGAGAGGAACACAGTGACTACAGGGAAACTCAGTCTCATTGCTTACCTTGTAGGGCTTCTGGAACACTTTTGAAAAGAGAAGTTAACCTAAACCCATTAATATTTCATGATAAAACCAAAGAAGAGATGAGTACATGAATTCTTCTAGTTAGAGATGGTGAAGTGTATGTGTGTGTGTGTGTGTGTGTGTGTGAGAGAGAGAGAGAGAGAGAGAGAGAGAGAGAGAGAGGGAAAGAGAGAGAGAAGAAAAAGAGGAGAGAAAGACAGAGACAGAAATGAGTTTCAGGGAGCCCAGGTTGGCCTTAAACTCAGTATGTAGCAGAGAATTGACCTTAAACACTTCATTCTTCCCCCTTTCTCTCCTTTCTACTAGGATTACAGCTATTTGCCACGATGCCCAACCTCTCTTCTGTCTAAAGAAGCCACACACGCACCTGCTATGGTGCTGGAGAATGTCAGGTCTAGCCCCCACATAATGACACTCTAATGCAGTGTTACGGAAGGGGTTGTTTGTAAGGCTATCACCTTCATGACATAACCATCCTTAGAGGCCACAAAGAGCCCCTCTGCCCCTTCCACCACTCGAGAATATAGCAAGAACATGGACACATAGGGACCAGAAAGTGGGCCCTTACCAGTATCATGTGACAAAACCTTTCCTGGGGAGGTAACACATGGGTCTACTCACCCCAGATAGGAAACCCACGACAAACCAAAGTACAGGTACCACCAAAATCCAACTTAGTGAACTATGAGTTTTACTGGGGTTCCTTACAAGAATATGGGTGAGGGGTTCTTACAGGAGCAGAAATGGCTCACAGAAGCTGCATCACCAAAGCCCACCCCAACATGGGTGACAGCTCACAAGGCTGGGAACTTGGAGCTTACTGCCCAGGCTGTAGGCAGTGCAAAAGGTTGAAGAGGGTCCTTCCAGGTACAGCAGCTGGTCTAAACATCTTTCAGGCAGGGATGCTGGTTCTGCTTCTACCAGGCAGCTGGTCTGGTCTCAAACTCTCCTTCTTAGCTCAGCTCCCTTTTGATCTCAGGAGAATTACTCTAACCCTAACTGGGAGGGCCTAGTAAATCTGATCAGTTTCAGGAACTTCCGAAGCTATTTTGAGTTGTTCGCCTTCCTGCTTAAGGAGCTTCCTGTAGGATGGACTGTTTGAATCTTAGAGGAAACTGTTATGTATCAATCAGCCTTCAAAACAGCCAGTGTCTTGATCTTGAACATCTCAGCCATTGGAGCTGTGAAGAAACAACGAGCTGTTATTTATAAACTACCCAGGCTGTGGTACGTAGTTACAGTGCAGAAACAGAAACATCAATCTATCATTTTACAAGGCCTTTGAGAACAGCTTGGACAGTGTCTGTCACACACAACAAGATTGGCTGTAAACTTAGGGCACATCTCAAAACCTGCATAACACCCGCTAATATCATTAAGCATCAGCATTAGGCTCACAGTCATCAGATTGCTTCATTTTAAGGTAATGCAGAAACCTGATGATATGACATTAAAAGTCCAGATTTCAATGAGCTACCAACCAGTGCAGATTTAATGTAGATATCAATTCTTTAAGTTGAGTCCAAGGCCAGATCTCATCTTGTGACTCCCCTTGGGATAAGGGCTCTTGTATATTTTACTGTTGGACATAACGGTAGTCACATTTTATTAGAAGCTATCAGCCAGCAAGGTCTTTCTGGTTTTTTGTTTTGTTTCAATATAGGGTTTCTCTGCATAGTCCTGACTGTCCTGGAACTCACTCTGTAGACCAGGCTGGCTTTGAGCTCAAAGATCTGCCTGCCTCTGTCTCCCGAGTGCTGGGATTACAAGCATGTAATCCTCCCCAACTCCTTTCTACATGCTTTACATACTGCTGTACTTTGGAAATGGAATGCTCCCCAAAGCCCATGTATTAAAGTCTTGGGTCTCTGCAGAGGTGGCAGAGACTTCAACGTTGGACTAGCAGGCCTCTGGTGATTTCACATAAACTCTTGAAAAACATACTAACATGAGTCCAGTGTTTTCCACAAACTAAGAGGTGGAGAGGAAACAAACTAGGAAACCTGCTCAAGGGCACTGAGGCAGAAGGTACCTTCCAGCAGCCTGCCTCTACCATCATGCTCTGGCGTGGGCTCACCTCCTGGACCTTGATGCTGAGGGGTAGGACCACAGCTGCTTTTCTTTGTATTTTCCTGATAGTGTCTGATCTACAAGGCAGTCCTTAAATACATGCTGAGCTGAACTGATACTGTATGTAATTGAAGTATACTTCCCTCCACTCATTAAGCTCAGTAAACCACCCTAGGCCGGAGTGCTTGCCCAGTGTATGCATGAAACGCTTATAATTTCCCACTTTTAATGATTGGAAGACTTTGTTACAGAACCAAAAATCCCAGAATCCAGCACTCAGGAGCAGAGGCAGGTATGTTTCTGTGAGTTTGAGGCTAGTCTGGTCTGGCCTTCATAGTGAGTTCCAGGACAGCCAGGGCTACGTAGCTCAAAATCTTGTCTCAAAATCAAAAACAAGCAAACAAAAAAAAGAGACTGCCATGTACTCTCTGGTTGTTTCTCAGTAACTACCTCCTACTTTCCTGTACCTGACACTGCAGAGATTCTGTCTTCTGGCCCTACACTTTTGTGGCATGGATAGCTGAACTGGCCTCATGTTGTCCTTACTGCTGGTCTTGATGGCATACACATGTAGTCAAAGCCCTTGGGAGATGGAGGCAGGACAAAGGCCAACCTGAGCTAAAGACTGAGCTCAGAGCTCGTCTTGAGCTACAAAGTCCCCATACCCCCCCAAAATAGTCAACTCCCTTAGCAGAACCAACACAAATTAAGGGGGAGGACGAACACTGTGTGGGGGAGGAAAACCCTGGTTTCTACTTTAAAATGAAGACTGGCAGTTGCCCTGCATCTCCTCAGAGTTGCTGTGGAGACTAAGTAAAAACTGGTGCACAGATGTCCCCTGCAGGGTCGGACACGCGCTCAGCAGCCGCCCGCACCGCTGCTTGGGGTTCACCTCACACGTCCCCGACCAACACGGACCGCCACGAACCGCCACGAACCGCCACCAACCGCCACGAACCCCACGAGCCTTCCGGGTCCCCTGAGATCGCCGCAGCGGGAGATCTGCCCCGGGAGTGGGTGTGGGGTGAGCTCTGAGACGGGCGAGAGGCCCCAACCGAGCGGAGGACACGGGAGGGGCGTGCCCCACACGCCCGGGGGCGGGGCAGCAGGCCGGTTCTAGCCCCAGCCGCCTCGGCAACGGAAGTTCCGGTGTCGGCGAGCGGAGGTGAGAGGTCAGCAGGAAGTCGATACGTGGCCGCTCGCCTGTCCTCGCCGAGGAGGCGCTGCGAGCGGAGATGGCGGCGCAGCTAAACGTAGAGCAACTCGAGGTGTCGCTCGACGGCCTCACGCTGAGCCCGGACTCGGAGGAGCGGCCCGGCGCGGAGGGTGCCCCGCTGCAGACACCGCCGTCCTCGCCTTCCGGGAATGGACTGGGCTCGGGTGCCGCGGGACAGCAGCGGGAGCCCCGGGAGGCGGCGGCTGAGGGCGCGGCCGAGGAGGCGCGGCGGATGGAGCAGCACTGGGGCTTTGGCCTGGAGGAGCTATACGGCCTGGCGCTGCGCTTCTACAAAAGTGAGCGGGTCACTCGCCTCTGCGGGGCTGCGGGCCGGCAGTGCCTGCCCCACCCACCCGAGCTAGGCCGGGGTGACCGGAGCGCCGTGCCGTCCTTGGTGGCACCCAGAGTTTGTCACTACCGGTCTGGCCCCTGATCACACCCCTGAGAAACCTAGAAGCCTGGTTTACCATCCTGTGTCGCCTGAGCTTGCTGGGCGTTATACCGGTTTAAGTTTTCTGGTTTCCATGAGCTAGAGTGGCAGAAGAATGCGCGCTTCCCGGGGCTCCAATTCTGGGATGGATTTTTCCTTTTTGTTGTTATTTATCGGTTTTCCTCCAAGTTTTCCATGACTCACAACAACGTCAAAGCAATTAAAACTATCGCTATCTTAGTGGAAGAAAATTGTATTGGGTCCCACACATACCTTTTCTAGCCTTGGAAACCGTGAGGATGTATAGGGTATGATCAGCGGTAGGGATGTGGCGAAGGATAAAGTACTAAGTTCATTTATTCCCTTTTGCTTGAGTAAGTAAATAATGGCCACTGTGTTCTAGTAACTTCTAAGTGTCTAGGGAATTCTACCTTGTAAGTGAATAATGAAGACAAAGGCAAGAAGTTCTCCGTCTGTCTCGCTCTCTCTCTCTCTCTCTCTCTCTTTTTTTTTTTAAAGATTTATTTATTTATTATATATGAATACATTGTAGCTGTCTTCGGACACACCAGAAGAGGGCATCAGATCTCATTACAGATGGTTGTGAGCCACCATGTGGTTGCTGGGATTTGAACTCAGGACCTCTGGAAGTGCAGTCAGTGCTCCCAACCACTGAGCCATCTCTTCAGCCCCTGTCTCATTCTCTTAAAAGAAATTTGTGATGTGAGGTAATTTTCTTCCTTTTTTTTCTTCTCTAGTTAATAGTGGAGGTAACAGTAACAAGATTTGGTCAGTGGGAAAGAGCTTAACGAGTTAGTCTGATTCTTAATAGATATTTAGGTTCTTAGTGGAAAAGCAAAGAAAGATAAGGTCAAATGAAACTTTAAAAGTGGTTGCTAGGCGCCACATGCATTCCAGAACAGCATATTTATGACAAGTTTCCCAGAGATAGTGCTTTCAGATTCACAGTTTAGCAGCTAAAATCGAGTTGTTCACTGTAGTGACCCTAAGGTAGTTTTATTTTTAAATTAACTTTCATTGTGCAAACTAGTGAAATTCTATGAAAATTTCCAGAACAGTAAATACTGTACATTCATAGTATTTTTAAGTTTACCCTTGAACTGTTCATTGCCACGGCACAAGGAGTTCAGCCCTTACTGTAGTAGCTGACTCTCGGAGTCAGTAATGAGTTTAGAATCACTTTATCTCGAGTCACTGGTTTGATTTTAGAGTTTGTTGTAAATAAATGCAAACCCATTGGTTTCTGTACAGTTCACATAGCAGTACTTGCCCTTAAAATTTAATTTTGGGAACTTGCTTTTCAATAACAAAAACTGCAAGAAGCTGGGAAGAACCAACTTTAACTCCTTTTTTAAAAAGAATTTTTAATTTTATGTGTGAGTGAGTGTGTGTCAGTGTCAATGTGGATGCCCCAGGAGACCAGAAGGGTTAGATCTCCTGGGGCTAGAGTCACAGAATGTTCTGAACTTCCTGACTTGGGTGTTGAGAATTGAACTAGGGTCCTTGGGAAGAGCATTGTTCATTCTTTACCAATGAGATATGGCACCAGAACCAGAAATAACCAACCTCTAATCTTTGATTTTGCTGCATGGGTAACAAAGGGAGGGATATTTCATCTGAGCCCATCTTAATTTGAAAATAGCAATATCTGTGTTAAGAGAATAAAACATTAAGCATGGTTTCACACACTTAATCTAAGAACTAGGGAGACAGTGGCAGGTAGATCTCTGTGAATTTGAGGCCAGCCTGGCCAACACAATTCTGGGACAGCCAAAGCTGTCTAAAAACAATAACAAAAACCTAAACAAATTAATTAACTTAAAAAAATTGTATAATGGGCAGCAAAGTTAGCATTGTTTTGGGTCAGGAACCTCATTCTAAATTATTGTTGCTGTATAAATTCCTAGAAACTGCTAGAATCAAGTTCTACGTAAGGAAGCTGGGTTAGGTAACACTAGATTCATATTTAAGATTGAGTTGTCTAAACGTGTTATTTTAAATTGCCTTTTGAGCAGCAAGAGTCTTTGGAGAACCCATTTTGAGGGGGCTAAGTTATTAGTCATCTTACAGAAGGAAGTGCATCTCAATTCCTAAATTAAGTGCTCAATACTATATCCAGAAACTTAAAACAGCCTTCTGTGTGGATTATTACTTGCGCCATCAGTGAAGGGCTGGTACTATATTACGCACTGGTTCGAAGAGGGAAAAGGATATAAAAGCAGAGTTAACAGAAACGGTGACTCCAGCAAAGCTGCCTTTGTTTTGTTTTGTTTTTTGTTTTTTCAGGTGTGTATATGTGCATTTTCTGTGTAGAAGTCACAGGACAACTTTGGGTGTTGTTCTCTTTGAGACAAATCTCCTTTGCTGCTTTGTACACTAGTCTAGCCATGTGCCATGAGTTTCTGGAGATTTTTCTTGTCCTAGCTTTTCTTTAAGAAAGCTGAGTTTACAGATGTCAACTATTTTGTGTTTCTTGATGGTTTTTAGGAGATCTGGGCTTAGGTCCTCATACTTGTACAGCAAACAAATGCTGAGCCATCTTCCCCAACTCCGCCCTTCACTTTAAATTACTTTTTATCTTCTGTGGACTCAATTTGAATCTTGAAAGCAAGATGATTTTCTATGCAGTAGCTAGAGAAGCCTAGGATGTAACTCAGTTGGTAGGGTGCTTGCCTATCTGGCTTTAGGACGTCTGTTCTGTCAACAGCACCATATAAGCAAGCCGTGGTATTGCAGGCCTGAAATTGCAACACTCAGGAGGTGGATCTAAAGTTTAAGGCCACTCTGGAATAGATACATGAAATGCCCCACCCCACCCACTGCCAAAAAAATGTTTTGTGTTACATACTTGTAATAGTGATGATCATAAACCAAGATGAATTACTTTATCAACGACTCTGAATTTTTTTGCTAAAATGAAAGTGAAATGCTTGCCCATCGTACATAACATAGCATACATAACTAGGTCCTGAGTTTTACTCCAGGGAATGGGACGTGTAAAATAACAGATGAGGTGTCCCTTGTGATAAAACTGTGTTTTACTATCTAAACATCAGGGGTTTTATATCCTTATTATAGATAAGGCTTAATATCAGGATACTGCTGTATGAATGGTACAATTCTCTCGCTTTTAAGGAACATGGAGGCAAAAGACTTAAAGGGCCAGTTGACACCTGCAGAGCACGTGTGGATTGAGGAAATAGTGTCATTCCAGAAAGGACTGTGGAAAGGGGATGGGACCGGGCATGTGTGCCTGGGAAATGGCAAACCAGGGGTAGTTTGATGAAGCAAGGAGAAAGGTGAATACAGATCCTGAAAGTGTTTGATGAAATTGTGTATAGATTAACGTTTTTGTTAGATGAAGAACCAGTGAAGGTTTTCCAAAAGAGGAAAGAAATTGCTCTTAATTCTAAGATCCTAAAGAATTCCAGACCTTTATACTTCTGGGATGGAGTTAACTTGTTTTTGTTGAGTTATTCAGGGTTTAGATTTTTCTTTTTCAAATACTCGATTGCTGTTATGTTTGTCTGGTAGATTGATTGCATTAATTTATAATGTCAAACTAATGGTTGTCAGTGGATACAGAGCAGATATTTACTAGATACTAGGTGAGACTGCATACATACTATTCTACTTAGTCCTCCCTTGAGAGTCCCCCCCCCCCCCAGACAGGGTTTCTCTGTGCAGCCCTGGCTGTCCTGGAACTCACTCTGTAGACCAGGCTAGCCTCGAACTCTCGAACTCAGAGATCCACCTGCCTCTGCCTCCCAAGTGCTGGGATTAAAGGTGTGCGCCACCACCGCCCGGTGAGAGTTCTGTTTTATCTATCTCTATCTCTTAGTTGAGGGACCTGGCCTAGGCCATTCAGTTACTCCTTGTAAGAGGCAAGGCTGGATCTCTCTCTGGTTTTAGACAGTTCTTCCACTGCAAAAGGTGAAAGTAGATAGTACCCTACTTTCTGGTAATATACTAAGGGAAAGAATTCAAAAGCACTATCTAGGAGGTAATTTATTACTTGAATATTTTTGGCATGAAAATATTAACTAGTGGAATGATCTGAGTTGGTTTTGTTTGATTTAGATTTATTTTATTTGCATGACTGCATGAATGTATGTATACCACTTGTTGCCTGTTGCCTGCAGAGGTCAGAAGAAGGCATTGGATCCCCTGGAAATGAAGTTACAGATGGTTATGAGCCACCATGTGGGTTCTGAGAATGGAACCCTCAGAAAAAAAACAGCCAATGCTCTTAACCACTGAGCCAATTCTCCATCCCCTTCTTATCAAGTTGTGTTGTCTAACTTTTAAAAATCTGATGGTATGGGTGATTTTAATTGCAGTGTCTTTGATCAGTGACATTTAATACCTGTTTAGATGTTTATTGGCCTTTTCCCCCCATTCAAATAGTTCAATTCATGGGTGTTTGTTTGTTTGTTTTGTTTTGTTTTGTTTTTTGAGACAGTTTCCCTATGTAGCCTTGGCAGTCCTCAAATTCAAAACTAATAGAAATCTGCCTGCCTCTGCCTCCTGAGTGCTGGGACTAAAGGCATGTATCAGAACTGCCTGGCTTTTTGTTTGTTTGTTTGTTTGTTTCTTAATAATGTTCTTTATGAGTACACTGTGTGTATGGATGAAACTTGTTCATGATTTATACTTATTTTTTTTTATATGTTTGTATTTATTGGTAGGGGCAATGTCATGGTGCGTGATCAGAAAGCAGCTTGGGTCGGTCCTTTCCTTCCGCTGCCTGGATTAGGGATCAACCTCAGGTTGTCTGATTAGCTGCTGAGCCATCTTGCCAACTGGCTTTTTGAATTTTGGTAGTCCATTTTTACTTGAATCACATAACTATTGTGACTGTTATACTGCAGGGATTATGTAAAGATTATCATTTTACCAGGATCCAGTTTTATACTTTTTTTGAATATAGGTAATAGTTATTTTTTGTCAGACTAGCTTACTTTTGCTTTTCTTTTCTTTTATTTATTTTTCAGAGACACAGTCTCACTCTGTAGTCTAGGCTGACCTTGAATTCACTGTATAGCCTACACTGTTCTCAAACTCATGGTGAGCCTTCTGCCACAACTGGAATTATAGATGTATGTCATCACCTTTGATTTTGCCTTCTTTTTGAATAGCCCTGGTGAAACCTGTCAGCGTCAATGATAAGGAAAACAAAGAATCACATAGTTAGTAATAATAATAATAATAATACACTGGCCAGGCAGTGGTGGCGCACACCTTTAATCCCAGCACTTGGGAGGCAGAGGCAGGCGGATTTCTGAGTTCGAGGCCAGCCTGGTCTACAGAATGAGTTCCAGGACAGCCAGGGCTATACAGAGAAACCCTGTCTCGAAAAACCAAAAAATAAATAAATAAATAAAATAATAATAATACACTGTTAACCTCTGACATGGCAGTGTAACCTTCCTTTTATTGATGACTAAACTAAAAAAATAACTTATCCCACTGTGACTCAGAAATGTCTAAGATGAGATTTAAACACCATCCAGCTGATTCCAAAGGAGAAATCTTCTATAAAGGATTTGTATTTTTATTAAGCCCCATTAAAATTTAGTAAATAAAAAACAATCTTAACCTACTGTTTTTAAGTTATTGGCATACTCTATAGCAAAGCTTCAATGCATTTCTAGTGCTGGAAACTGTATTTTACTAACACCAATTGTTTTCTTTAAATTTCATTTCTTTTAGTAAAAGATGGCAAAGCCTTTCATCCAACTTATGAAGAAAAACTGAAGTTCGTGGCACTGCATAAGCAAGTTCTTCTGGGCCCATATAACCCAGACACCTGCCCTGAGGTTGGATTCTTTGATGTGTTGGGGAATGATAGGAGGTAACCGTGTTTTCTTATTTAGGTACTTAAGAACGATGTCAGACAGAAGTGTAATGTGCACTGCCTGAGGTGTCGGTAGTTAACTTCTCAGCCTAGCCTAACAGCCGGAACATTGACTTGCTCATAGATAGAATCCTAGTGTGGAAGACGTTTACTTATCTAGCATAAAACAAGTACAGTTTCATCCAACTCTTTCTAAATTAAAACATGCGCTACTGGGCCTGGAGAGATGGCTCAGCTGTTAAGAGCACCAGCTGCTATTCCAGGGAACCTGGGTTTGATTTGCAACAACCCCAACCATCTGTAATTCCGGTCTCAGATGCTGTCCTCCAAGCACACAGATAAACATTGCAGGCAAAACACTCATAGACATAAAACTAAATAAAAAAATAAAATGCACACTATTGATTTCTTTATTGAGACATACAGAATTTTGCCAGAAAATGGAATATTTTTGTTCAGGCTACAAATGTAAAGAAAGTAAAATGTAGATTGCTTTTTAACAAGTGTGAATAAACAAAATGCACTTATATTTTGGATTGTTTATTATGGCATCTTATTAATATATCAATGTAGATTTGTTGGAACTTGAAGTTTTGAGCTTTTTGCTTCTAGTAAAAACATAGTTCATTTTAATTGTAATTGAGTTTTTCATATGTAGATTTAATTAAATAAGATTCTCATTCTGCTAAGGTGAAAAGGTAACTGTTCTTTTTTATTCTCTGCAGGAGAGAATGGGCAGCTCTAGGAAACATGTCCAAAGAGGATGCCATGGTAGAGTTTGTGAAACTTCTAAATAGGTGTTGTCCTCTCCTCTCGGCATATGTTGCGTCCCACAGAATAGAGAAGGAAGAAGAAGAAAAAAGAAGGTGATGTCACAGGGCATGGTCGCATACAGTGCGGGCACTGAGCACTGATTCTTTCCTTTCTGGAGTCTGTGCTCTGGGTCAGAGACCTTCCTCCTTTCCTTCACTTCTACTTCTTAGTGCAGTTTTTCAGAACTCTTCATGTGTGTGGGTAGAGGGAGGAGGGGCTGCTTCCTTCTGGTCACACCTGTAAAGTGAGCCTGCATCCCATCTACAGCAGTGCTCCTTACCCCACCCCACCTCCAGCCCTGAGACAGAGTCTTGCAATTCAGGTTGGCCTCCTGAATCAATGCTGGAATTATACATATGTACTACCACATCTGGCTACTTTTGTCCTGCTATAATAAGCCTTTAACAGGCCCAACCATAAATTCATTCATTCATTCCCTCCTATTCTCTGGTGTTGATGTTGGATCCTAGATGGCTTATTAATTAATTAATTAGTTATCTACTCCAAAAATTTGGAGTAGATACTGCTGAGCTCACTGCTTGTGTTTCTGAGATTCTCCCAGCACCCATGTGGAGGCTCACAGGCATCTGTAATTCCAGTTCCAGAGGATGTAACACGCTTCTAGCCTCCTGGAATGCAAATGGTTCACAGACATACATAGAGGCAGAATACCCATATACATAACATAAAAACTAAATTAAAAATTAGACAAAGCACTTGGGAGGCAGAGGCAGGCAGATTTCTGAGTTCGAGGCCAGCCTCGTCTACAGAGTGAGTTCCAGGACAGCCAGGACTACACAGAGAAACCCTGTCTCAAAAAAAAAAAAAAATAGACAAAGACTAGCTCAAGCATGAGAGGATTATAGAAGTACTTCACTGGATGGCACATGCCCTGTAATCCTGATATTTTGAAGGCAGAGCCAGAAGAAGATTGCTCAAAATTCAAGACCAGCCTGTTCTTCATAGCAAGTTCCAGGCTAGCCAGAGCTGCACAGTCTAAAACAAACAAGCCCAGTGACATAAATACCATTTCATTGATAAGTAACCAAAGTAATATGTTTTGTATCCTCTTGAAAATACTTTTAATTGTATTTATTTTCTATGTGTGGGTGTATGTCTTTGTATCATGTGTGTACATTGTCCTCAGAAGCCAGACAGTGTTGGTTCACCTGGGACTGGAGTTCCAGATGGTTGTTAACCACCATATGGGTGCTGGGAATCAAACTTGGGTTCTGGAAGAGCAGCCTGTGCTCTTAACCACGAACCATCTCTCCACCCCCCAATTTGAGTCTTTAAAAAAAAAAAAAAAAAAAAAAAAAGATTTAGGCCGGGCGGTGGTGGCGCACGCCTTTAATCCCGGCACTTGGGAGGCAGAGGCAGGCGGATTTCTGAGTTCGAGACCAGCCTGGTCTACAGAGTGAGTTCCAGGACAGCCAGGACTACACAGAGAAACCCTGTCTCGAAAAACCAAACCAAAAAAAAAAAAGAGAGAGAGATTTATTCTTAGGTTTGATTATATGTACATATGTGTATCTGTGTGGGGGTAAATACACATGAGTACAGGTGTCCTCAGAAGACAGAAAAGGGCATCAGATCCTCTGGAGCTGGAGGTGAGGGCTCTGGAGACCGAGTTCTGGTCTCTTAGAAGATGAGTACATCTCTTACTACAGCTCTCTCTTCCAGCCCTCCCTGCCCTAGCCTTTCTTCTTACTATGATTTGCTCGTTTGGTCCCTCCCCCACTCCATTCATTTATTTACTTATCCACTTTACATCCTGATTGCTGCCTTGTCATCATCCCTGTCCCGACCCTCCCACCCCGCCCCACCCCACCTCCCACCTTCACATAGTCCCTCCCTCCCTCACACACTTTTTTTTTTCCAAGGCAAAAGTTTCTCTGTGTACCCCTGGCTGTCCTGGAACTTGCTGTAGATCAAACTGGTCTCAAACTCAGAGATCTGCCTGCCTCTGTGCCCCCAACCCCATCCCGAGTGCTGAGATTAAAGATGTACTGCCCCGTTTTAAAGACAGGGTCTCACTGTATATCAGCTTGCCTCTGCCTTCCAAGTTCTGAGAAGCACCATGCCAGGCTAAGACTTGGTACTTATTGAAAATGGAATAACATAGAAAGTTGATTTATATATTGTAGTACACTGTTGAATCAGATACAATGTCTTTGAAAGTTGCCTTTTTTTTTTTTTGGTTTTTCGAGACAGGGTTTCTCTGTGTAGCCCTGGCTGTCCTGGAACTCACTCTGTAGACCAGGCTGGCCTCGAACTCAGAAATCTACCTGCCTCTGCCTCCCAAGTGCTGGGATTAAAGGTGTGCACCACCACCGCCCGGCGGAAGTTGCCTTTTTTTGATTCTTGCTTACTTTTGTTTTGTCATTAAAGACTGTGGAAGCCTCTACTTAATAATTATTCTTGAGGTAGTCATATATGTTATGAGATTGACTCCATATTTTGTTTTACCATATAGAAGTTTATGTGTTTCATATTTCGAGAGTTTGCTTGCTATTCTCTGCAATGATTTTTGTCTTATTTTCACTGGAAAGTGAAATATAACTGATTTTAAAATAGATTCTCTAGATTCGCTATGCAGAGTTCATTCTCTTTGCTCTATACCGTGTAGAAAGGCGGAGGAGGAGCGAAGGCAGCGTGAAGAGGAAGAACGAGAGCGGCTACAAAAGGAAGAAGAGAGACGGAAGCGAGAGGAGGAGGACAGGCTCAGACAGGAGGAAGAAGAGAGGCAGCGGATAGAAGAAGAGAGGCTTCGGCTGGAACAGCAGAAGTGAGTTTGCTGCTTAGATCTTATGTACAAATGAGAACCAGCCTCCCATCCTGTTTCCTGGAACCTCACCTGTGTGTCTTAGAACGGACGTTCTGTGACTGAGCCTGGGAGGAGGGTGTGTGCCGGCTCCTGATTCATGCTTACCCGTGACTTTGGTTTGTGATTAGAGGGGATGTACTGACATTTGGAGCTAGTTTGTAACCTAGAGGCTTGAAGCAGCAGGTGAGGTCGCTCAGCGGCTCTGTCTTGAGTCCAATGTCTATGTTCTCACGATCTCTTACCGTCTTGGTCTTCCTCTTTGTTCTTACTGCTGTCTGCTCTCTTTCACAAGACTGTCTCACTTGGCAATTTTGTGATCCATTTTCCGTGTATCTGAGAGACCCGGTTAGAAACTCTGAGGACCTAGAGTCTAGCTAACCCAATGTATATCAGATAGCCATTCCCAGACCTAGTGCGGGACATGGGAGCTGAAACTTCCTTCTTCAGAAAAGATGGAAAGCCACTTTCTCAGAAGGCCTGGCCTTTCAAAGAACAGCTGGAGATACCAGTAGGAAAACGCAGGGTTCCAGGGAGGGCGTGACAGAAAAGTTAAGCAGGGGAACTTAAGGTATATCGAGTCTCCTCTTTGCTTACAGCTAGTTTCTTAGAAAAACCTTCAGTGGTAGCTAGCCTCAAAGTATCCCATGGCCTCACTATACTTCAAAGGAGATTTTAAATGCCGTTCTCTTTTGAATTTGGAGTTGAACACCTTAGCTGGGCCCAGTGTCATGCTTTAGTCAGGAATCTGTTTTTACTTAGTGTGCTTATTATTTAATAAATAGATTTGAAGTCTTTGGTAAGTAGTCACATAGCAGTTTTGAAATATGTAATTTTCTCTGGAAGAAATAAAAATAATTGAACTAATTTGATAGAATTGGTATCTCCAAACAAGGCACAGTGGTGTACAGCTATGATCCCAGCACTTCAGAGGCTGAGTCAGGGTTAGCCTAGCTCTATATAATATGACCCTGTGCGTGGAGGGAGGGAGGGAAGGAGGGAGGGAGAGAAAGAGAGAGAGATCAGTAAAGCAAGCAGCATGACCTGCTTTTCTTATCTTCAATGATTCTTAATAAAGGCACCTTTAAATGAAATGCTATAGCCCATTAGATTTTCAGTGGTTTTATTCATTCTTAACAGAGCCTGTAGCACCGATTAGCTCTTCTGCTTTGTGCTGTTCTGGAGTGTTTAGGTAGAGAAACCATAGCCAACGTCAAATACATCCATGCCCAATGGTACTCTGTGTCTCACAGCATCGTGGTGAGTTAGTGTTACTGCTGGCAGACTATCTATATTTTAGCTCTGGCTCTTGAATCTAGCTGCGATAGAATTTTGGGCAGTTACTAAATAACCTACTAGTGTCATCACAGGCGAAGTACATTGGTGATGTAAATTTTGTAAACAGTGTATGACACAAAGAGCACAGTAAGTGTTCATAATTATGATGTTGATGGTGGCGATGTGTTTAATATTCTCCATTTCGACTTTTATTGAGAAACATAAGTAAAAAATTAGAGGTCAGTTTTTTTCCTTCAGTATTCAGGGCCTAGAATACATTTTTGGTATACATTTTTGGCCTAGTCATTTTTAAGTTATAAGCTATAAAAATAAACAAGGACATTTTATTTTGTTATGAACAGTCTCCTGTTGTCAGACTGGCATGTATTTATTAATGTTTTTAGGCAGCAGATAATGGCAGCTTTAAACTCGCAGACTGCCGTGCAATTCCAGCAGTATGCAGCCCAGCAGTATCCAGGGAACTACGAACAACAGCAGATTCTCATCCGCCAGCTGCAGGAGCAGCACTATCAGCAGTACATGCAACAGTTATATCAAGTCCAGCTTGCACAGCAACAGGTATGACAGAGCTTTAGAGAAGGCATTGTTTCCATGGAACCCAGGTTCTTTCCTACCAGTCATGAATGAATTTTGCATTAGCCAGCCTAAGGTACAAAGTAACTCTTTGGTTGATGTTTTAGGCAGTCTATTTAGCATTTATTGTGTTGACAGTTACAAAAGAAAATTCAGGATCTTGAACTGTTCTTTACATTGGTTATGTGGGAGTTGTATAGGTCAGTGTCCTAACAGTGAGTCTGGTATGGACTGTTAATAGTGTCCATGGAACCATGAGGACCCAAGTAGCTAGCCATAGTGTAAGAACATTTTTCAGGCAAAACATGCACTGTCAGGATCAGACAGCTGTAAAGAGACAGAGTCCCCTCCAATAAGGCCGTAGGCTGGTTCTTTCAAGCTGGGGCAGATCCAGATCCATTATAACTCATGACAGCATATACTCCTTCTCCAGCATCCTATTCCTAAATATTTGCTTCAACATTTAGGTAGTTTGAGCTGGAGAGATGGCTCAGGTGTTAAAGGCTAGGCTTACAACCAAAAATACAGGAGAAAATGGTTTAAATGAAAGACGTGGAAAGAGTCTGGTGCTGAGGTTCTGTCCTGCTCTGCCATTATCATTTGGCTTTCTGACATGTTACTGCTACTCCGGTTTCCTGCTTTCTCTCTGTTCTGTGAGAATAAGACACAAGATCAAGGTTTCTAACCACACAGGATGATAAAAGGAAGAGAAGGATGGCAGCTAGGTCTGATGGTATAACCCTGTAATACCAACTACCCAAGTAGCTGAGAGTTCAGGTTAGTCTGGGCAGCTAGGACCTCATTTCTAAGTAAAAGGGGGGAAGGGTGGGATGGATGGAAATAGGTAAATTAATTGATTTATAAATGCTCACTCTAATTGGGCTGTGACATTTTTTGACAAAGTCAGCATACACACGTTCATTATACAGTAATAAATATTTTTAGGAAAGTAGAAATTTTTAAAATAAAATGACCTTTCTTCTGCCAGTCTTAGAAATCAATGAGATGTTAAAAGGCTTTATAAGTTCTGTATAACCCACGAGAGGATCAAAGGTGTCAAGCCAGTTTAATAAGCATCCTTTCTGAGAGATGCTTCTCCTCTTGTATAGCCTCCTTCGTGTACTTTATCACCTCCTTCCCCTTTTCCTGCTTAGTTGGTAGGGGTTGAGATAATAAGATTGCTATACATACTGTCCTCTTCATAGGCTGCTGTCACTTTATGAGGAGAAATTGGTTCTGGGAGGATAAATTAAAAAAATAGGACAGAAGTCACAGAATTAGTACGATCAAATTCTAATTGACTGCTTCTGGAACTAGATATGTCCAGTAGGCTACCTGAGAATTGAGCCTCACAGTTTGTTACCACTCAGGTTCTTTTTTTTTTTACAGTTACTAATTAATTTTACATAAGGAAGAGAAGAAATAGAATTCACTACTCTGAAGTATTAACTTTTGTGTAAATACTGAACAAAACTGCTGTCCCCGCCCCTTTGGTAGTATAGCTGCCTAGCATGTCTGTTGTATTGTTCTTGTACCTTTCTCTTTTTTGTTTTTTTTTGGGGGGTAGAATTGGCAGGGGTTGTTTGTTTTTTGTTTGTTTTAATTTGGTTTGGTTTGGTTGGTTTTTCAAGATAGGGTTTCTCTGTGTGACAGTACTGGTTGTCCTGGAACTCACCTGTAGATGGGGCTGGCCTCAGATTCACAGAGATCCACTTGCCTCTGTCTCTCAAGTGCTGGGATTAAAGGCACATGACACTATTAGCACTAGTCCTAAACCTCTTGTGTAGCCCAGACTGAAACTCAGCCCTCCCTCTCAGGGACGGGGATTGTAGACAAGCACTGCCACACCAGGTCGTCGTGTGCTTTTTCAGACTCCCCCCAAAGTATGTGGTTTTTGTTTTTTGTTTTTTTTTTTTAAAGAATTGTATAAATAATTGCAGCCTGTTGTATCTAATGAATAAATGTCCTGGTCAGTGGGGTCCAGAGAAGGGAGTTTATTGACTTTACTGGAGAGTTTCAAGATTAACTTCAAGAATGCTTTCTCTTCCTCCACCATCATGTAATGTTTTAATGTACTGATTTGTTTTGGTTGATTGCATTTTTTTGAATAGCTGGTGCTTTTTCCTTGGAAGTGATTTAGAATCTAAGCCTTAGAGTACTTTTTAAAGTCTTGTGTTTTATGTAGTAAGCAGAGAGAGGTGTTTAAACCCAGCACTGGAGAAGCAGAGACAGATGGATCTCTTTGTGAGTTTCAGGCCAGTCTATACAGATGGTTCAAGGTCAGCCAAGGTTGCATAGTGAGACCCTGGGCCACAGTAGGATGGATGATTGCATCACCTCCACAGTTAAGAGCAGAGACAGATGTTGCTTTCAACTGGGTTTCCCTACTCACACAGCTCAAGACCCCTGCCTAGAGTGTGGTACAGCCCTCAGTGGGCTGGATCACATCAATTGATGTCATAAAGACAGTTGTTCACAGACATTTCCACAGGCCAGTCCAACCCAGTATAAACAATGTTTCACAAGACTTTTCCTAGCAGATTCTAGATTATATCAAATTGTCAATTAAAACTAACTTGTATGGTGAGTCATCTTACCAGCCATCAGGAATTTTTTTTTGAGGGGGGAAGATCTATTTATTTTATGTGTATGGGTGTTTTACCTGAATGTATGTCTATGCGTGTGTATATGCCTGGTGCCTGCATAAGCCAGAAGAGGGCATCAGAACCCTGGAACTTGAGTGGCAGATGCTTGTGACCCAGCGTTTGGATGCTGGAAACTGAATATGGTCTTCTGAGAGAGTAGTCTGTACTCTGAGCCACTGAGCTCTCTCTCCAGCTCCTACAATGTAAATACATACTAGTTAAGTCTTACGTCTTCGTTTTCCATGCTGTAAGTTGTTCTATTTCTCCAAGTACAGAAAACTGTGTGTGTATAGTAAAAACACTGCAGTTCATAACATAAAATAATCTTGACTCTGAGCTAAGATGTATCAGCAGCTTTCACTGGTATTGTATGTCATGACAGTCATGGGCATAGTGTATGTGTTATGTATTCAGAACCAAGGCTGTGTAGAAGCCTTGTACAGCTCTACCTCAGATTTATTACACTTTGATTTTGAATGGATTTGTAGTCCTTGTACATTCAGAAATCCTGTACTGTTGCCAGATTTCATGACTACACACACACACACACACACACACACACACACACACACACACACTCAGTTCTATGGCCTCCATATGGATTTGTTTTTTTGTTTTCTGTTTTGTTTTCTGTTTTTAAGATTTATTTATTTTATGTATATGAGCACACTTACTGTCTGCAGACACACCAGAAGAGGGCATCTGACCCCATTACAGATGGTTGTGAGCCACCATGTGGTTGCTGGGAATTGAACTCAGGACCTCTGGAAGAGCAATCAGTGCTCTTAACCACTGAGCCATCGCTTCAGCCCCTCCATATGGGATTTGTAACCCCATTTAAAAAGCTGGGTGCTAGCCAAGTACTCTCTCACTGAGAGCTATATTTCTACTCCTCTTTTTTTATTTTGAGATAAGAGTCTTACTAAGTTGCCCATCCTGTTATTTTGTATCTCAGCCTGTTCTTGAACTTGCAGTCTTCCTGCCTCAGCCTTCCAGGTATCTGGAGTTAACTGGCCTGTACCAATAGATCTAGCAAATTTCTTTTCTTTGTACTTTGTCTTTCCCTGCTTTAGGCTCATGACACTACTGCCTCAGTCTCCTAAGTGCTAGGATTATAGATTCAGCATTGCACGCAGACCAATGTAAAATTTTAAGTGAGAAGATACTTTGACCTCTAACTTCATTACCTCTTAGAGCAATGTTTCTTTGTTTGTTTGTTTCTTGGTTTTTCAAAACAGGGTTTCTTTGTGTGGTCCTGGCTGTTGTGCTCACTATGTAGACCAGGCTGGCCTAGAATTTATAGAGATCCTCCTGCCTCTGCCTCCCGAGTGCTTAGACTAAAGGCATGCACCACCACTACCTGGCTAGACCAATATTTTTTTACATCTTGATTGATAGTTTTATTACATTTTAGGCTGGATGTGGTGGTACTTGCCTTTAATCTTAGCACTTGAGAGGCAGATGCAGTTGTAAGGCCAGCCTGGGCTACTAAAGCCTTGTCTCAATCAGTCAGTCAGTCAGTCAGTCAATAAATGGATAAATGAATAAATATACACACACACTTTATTAAAGACAATTTTGTTGGAGCCAGGGGGTATGATTCAGTAGGTGTGCTCCTGCCGAGGCTTACATTAGGCCCCATAAAACCTCAATTAATTTTAAAAAAAAAAAAAAACTGTGATTATAATCTTTTGTTTTTTGGTTTTTTTTTTTGGTTTTTCGAGACAGGGTTTCTCTGTGTAGTCCTGGCTGTCCTGGAACTCACTCTGTAGACCAGGCTGGCCTCAAACTCAGAAATCCTCCTGCCTCTGCCTCCCAAGTGCTGGGATTAAAGGCGTGCGCCACCACCGCCCGGCCCGATTATAATCTTTTTATGAATATTTATTTCTCTATATTAGAATAGGCCTTGTTTGCTACTTTATACATCTATCAAACTCACCAATTGCAGCTTCTGTTTTTGTGAATCTTCTGTGACCATTTGTTTCTTTGAAGTGTAATTTTCTTTTTTCTTTTTCTTTTTCTTTTTCTTTTTTTTTTTTTTTTTTTCCGAGACAGGGTTTCTCTGAGTAGCCCTGGCTGTCCTGGAACTC
>NW_021620862.1:6435402-6449244 GCF_004785775.1 Grammomys surdaster
TCCACCCAGCTTAGTGACATTAGATTCTTTTTTTTTTTTTTTTTTTTCCGAGACAGGGTTTCTCTGAGTAGCCCTGGCTGTCCTGGAACTCACTCTGTAGACCAGGCTGGCCTCAAACTCAGAAATCCGCCTGCCTCTGCCTCCCAAGTGCTGGGATTAAAGGTGTGTGCCATCACTGCGCAGCTTGTAATTTTTAATTTCTGTAGTTGAAGGTGAGGATGGAGAGTAGGTTCAAGTGTTGTTGTTGTTTTGTTTTCCCACTTTAGCCTCTTGAGTGTTGTGCTGGCACATTTAGCATATCCAGTTTTGTAGCTTGAAAGACAGAGTGTCTCTGTGTATCCCTGATTGGCCTGGCACTCTGTAACTAGGTAACCTCACACTGAGATCTGCCTGACTGCATTGTGAGTGCTAAAATTAGTGGCACAGACCATCATTCCTGCTTATAGTTGAATTTTATTAAAAAACACAAAATATTTTCTTCTATTCAATTCTAAGAATATATATCACTGCTGGACATGGTGGCACATGCTGGACATGGCATGCCCTTAATCTTAACACTCATGGAGGACAGTGGCATATTACTATATTTAACTTTTGCCCTTAGTTTTATCTGAGATTGAATGTTTAATTGTGTTTAGCTGTCAGTTGGTGTTATATTAATATTCATTACACATAAAACTGGCAAAAGTTAATTAGTAATTTCTTAGAATGCTTTAGTATAGAGCAACTACATGGTGTCAGACTTCACTCCTAGGCAGATGTTAGCCTTTCTGATAAGAGCATCTTAACTTTTTCTCTATTTGTAGGCAGCATTACAGAAGCAGCAAGAAGTGGTGGTGGCTGGAGCGTCATCGCCTGCACCATCAAAGGTGAACACAGCTGGAGCAAGTGATACACTGTCAGTTAATGGACAGGCCACAACCCACACTGGACATTCTGAAAAAGTCCTTGAGCCAGAAGCTGCAGAAGAAGCCTTGGAAAATGGGCCAAAAGGTATGGCTTACTTAGCACATGTATTTACCCATCCAGATGTCACTCTCAGACCTCGTGAAAGGACAAATCAGGAAGATAAGCTGAATAGCTTTTGGGAACACTTACATGTATGTGAGCCCAGCACGCCTTTGCTCTTTGAATTGGAATCTGATGCTTCTGATGATGCAGACACAGAAGATCAAGGCTTAGGGATCTAGTTCCGTTCAGATAGAGCGGTTGCTTAGTGTCACAAAGGCCTGGGTTCAGTTTGAGGCACCACATGAAGCTGGATGTGGTGCCACATGCCTGTTATCGCAGGAGAGATTTGTTATTTAGATGTCTGTCAAGTTCACCAGCTTCATACAGCTTTTGTTTTTGTGATCTGAGACCGTTAGTTTCTTTGAAGTATAGTTTTCCTAATTTTAATTTTCAGCAGTTGGAGGTAAGGATGGGAGGTTCAAGTGGTTTCTCTTTCTTTTTCCCCCATTTGAGTCTCTGAATGCTGTGCTAGGTTGAAACCTGCGTAGGTAAGGAGGATTCCTGAAACTCATTCTGACCTTCTTTACTTCAGTCTTACCCAGAGTTTATGCCAGTATTTGTTTCACAGTTACCGATTTAACTCTGTGACTGTATGTGTGCACACAGAGAGGTCAGAAGACAACTGGCAAAATTTGGTTCTCTCTCTACCATGTGGATTCTGATGAATAACCTCAGGTTATAGTAAAATCAAGCTTGCTGGCAAGTGCCTTTACCTGCTAAGGCATCTCATTGGCACTTCACTTTGTTCTCCTCCTCTTCTTCTTCCTCCTCCTCTTCCTCATCTTCTCCTCCTCTCCCTCTTACTACCTTTTTTTTTTTGAGGCAGTGTCTCTCTGTGTGTTCCTAGCTGGCCTTCAACTCACAGAACTGTCTGCCACCAAAGTGAGTGCTGGAACTTAAGGGGTGCATGCACCACCACAACTATTGATTTGTTTTGTTTTGTGACAACTCGGGATGGCCTTCAAGTCACTGTGTCGCTGAAGATGACTTGGGATCTAGTTTCTCCTAGTGCTAGTGACTGGACCCAGGGATTTGTGCAAGCCAGGCAAACACTCTGAGCTGAGCTGCAGCCCCAGCTCTACAAGGATTTGCAAACAAGAGGAGATCTTGTTAGTGAATCTCATTAACTTAACTGGAAAACCTGCTGAGTTCTGCAGTACACATGAATATTACTCAGTAACAAGATGTTTGTCCTTGCCAGGCAGTGGTAGCACACGCCTTTAATCCCAGCACTTGGGAGGCAGAGCCAGGTGGATTTCTGAGTTTGAGGCCAGCCTGGTCTACAAAGTGAGTTCCAGAACAGCCTGGAAGCTAACCATGTTGCCCTTGGTGTCAGATGTTCTCTGCAGGGTAAGCACCCTTTGGCTTTAGCCTTTGTAAATCCTGTTGCCTTTAGACTCTCTTCCAGTGATCGCAGCTCCATCCATGTGGACAAGACCACAGATCAAAGACTTTAAAGAGAAGATTCGGCAGGATGCAGATTCGCTGATTACAGTGCGCCGAGGAGAAGTAGTCACCGTCCGAGTCCCCACTCATGAGGAAGGATCATACCTCTTCTGGGAATTTGCTACAGACAGTTATGACATTGGGTTTGGGGTTTATTTTGAATGGACAGACTCCCCAAATGCTGCTGTCAGTGTGCATGTTAGTGAGTCCAGTGACGACGACGAGGAGGAGGAAGGTAAGCCTTGGTTCACATTCAGTCCTGCTAACTCATGGACAGGAAGTGCTCTGTTCAGGAGTGGGGTGTTGGGTGAAGAGGCTCTGAGAAAGGCCCATCTATCACAAAATCCCTGAACATGAATTTCTCTAAAATGCCAAGAAAGTCTCTTTGGTTCTGAATGTTGTTTTACTTACAGTCTTATGTATTAGAAAGCTAAGTATGTGAAGACCCTTTGAGGTTTGTTTTTGTGTGTTTTGTTTTTGAGGCAGGACATTGCTTTGTTGTCCAGACTGGTTTTGAACTAGCGGACTCAAGCAGTCCTCCAGTTTTTAAAGGTTTGAAAGAGCAAGTAAGAATTCTTGTCATCAAAAGAGTTTATATTTTTGATAACAACATTTTTTGTTTTATAAACTCCTCTGTTAGTTCAAGGCCCCCTGGTCTACAAAAAAGAGTTCCAGGATAGCCAGGGAGACACAGAGAAACCTTGTTTCAAAAAAAATAAAAAATTGGGAGGCAGAGGCAGGTGGATTTCTGAGTTCTAGGACAGCCTGGTCTACAGAGTGAGTTCCAGGACAGCCAGGGCTACACAGAAAAACCCTGTCTTGGAAAACCAAAAACAAACAAACAAACACAAACAAACAAACAATAAAAAACACCAACACAACCAAACAAAAAACCAAAGACAGGATCTTCCTGTTTCAGTCCCAAGTGCTAAGATTATAGATGTGAGCTACTTCCACAGCTGGGTGAGACAGGGTTCCATGGAGCCAAAGCTGACCTTTAATTTACTATATAGTCAAGGGTAGCCTTGAACTCCTGATTTTCCTGCCTCTGCCTCCAAGATGTTAGGTAAAAAGTTGTGTGTGGTGGGTCGCGGTGGCACAGGCAGGCCGTCACCTAGGAGGCAGAAGGAGAGACAGGCGGATCTCTGTGAGTTTCGGGGGACCCTTCTCATCTACATAGTGAATTCCAGGATATCCATGGATGCTATATAAGAAAACCCTGTCTCAAAAAATCCAAACAACCAGGCCGAAGAGATGGCTTAGTGGTCCTGAGTTCAGTCAATTCTGAGCAACCACATGGTGGCTCACATCCATCTGTAATGGGGTCTGATGCCCTCTTCTGGTATGTCTGAAGGCAGCTACAGTGTACTCATATAAAAATAAATAAATAAATCTTTAAAAAAAAATTTTGGGGGGGGAACCAATAACAAAAATTGCAGCCGGGCGGTGGTGGCACATGCCTTTAATCCCAACACTTGGGAGGCAGAGGCAGGCAGATTTCTGAGTTCAAGGCCAGCCTGGTCTACAGAGTGAGTTCCAGGACAGCCAGAGCTACACAGAGAAACCCTGTCTCGAAAAACCTAAAAAAATAAAAATTAAAAAAATTGTGTGTAAATGAAGAAAACTCACCAGATTTCAGTCACTCTTCTCTTTGGAAATCACCATTTTACAAGACAGTGACTTTTCATTCCTCTCAGTAAACAATCAGGAGTTTTGAAAGACCTTGGTCTAAGAAATAAGTTAAAGGATGTATTGATCTTTGAGAAGCTGCCCTCCTCAATTTTGTTAGCTGGAAAAACTAGAACTTGGGATATTTCTACAAGCTGAGTCAGCCAGATTGAGACTGACACAAGTCTGTAGTGCCAGCCTGTGAGAGTGGCTGAGCACCCTGGTTCCACTTTTCAGGGCTAACCGAGGTGTCCAGTGGCTTACAAGAAGCCCTTGTTCTTGTTAAGAGTACTATAGTATTTCACGATGATGGTATTAAAATAGGTTTAAGAGTTGTTCTTGGAATGGACTAGTCCATTTTGATTTAAAGGTAGACTCTCTTTAGTCACATTGCCATGCTTTGACACTGCTGGGCTCACGTGGAAGCACGTAGAGCTGTTAGACCATAAGCCTGCCTGAAATTCACTTAATATGTGGTTTAACAATTGACATTTCATACTAATTTTTCAGCTCCAAAGATAAGCTATTTTTATATGAACTACCAGAGTGTCCCAGGCATTTCAGTACATCTTGCAGATTGTCATCCCAGAAGATTAAAATCCTTAATTAAATATCAAAAAATATCAAAACATGTCCCACCTTGTCTTTCGTGGCTTTTTTCCTTTTTCTTCTCTTTTCTTTCCTTTCTTTTCTTTCCTCTCTTTCTTTCTTTCTTTCTTTCTTTCTTTCTTTCTTTCTTTCTTTTTGTTTTTTTGTTTTGTTTTGTTTTGTTTTTGTTTTTGTTTTTTTGGTTTTTTCAAGACAGGGAGAGTTTCTCTCTGTAGCCCTGGCTGTCCTGGAACTCACTCTGTAGACCAGGCTAGCCTCGAACTCTCGAACTCAGAAATCTGCCTGCCTCTGCCTCCCAAGTGCTGGGATTAAAGGTGTGCGCCACCACTGCCTGGCTCTTTTTAATTTTTTAATGGCCAACGTGTCACTGTGTTGCCCTGGCTATCTTAAAACTCACTATGGACCAGGCTGCCCTCAAACTCAAATCCATTTGCCTGCCTCCCGAGTGCTGGGTTTAAAGGTGTGCACCACCACTAGGTTGGCATGTTGTTATGTGTACCACCATGCCTGGCTTGTTTTTAAGATTTTTTAAAGATTGACTTTTTATTTTAGTTGAGTGAATATGTCCCCTTATGTATGTTTTGTACCACATGCATGCCTGAAGCCTGTAGAGGTAAAAAGGGTGTCGGGTCTGCTGGAACCGGAGTTCTAAGGAATTGTGAGAGCCACGTGGGTGCTGCCAGCTGACCTTTGGTCCACTCTAAGAACAAG
Source organism: Grammomys surdaster (assembly GCF_004785775.1). Taxonomy (NCBI): domain Eukaryota; kingdom Metazoa; phylum Chordata; class Mammalia; order Rodentia; family Muridae; genus Grammomys; species Grammomys surdaster. The sequence continues at coordinate 6,440,848 of NW_021620862.1, forward strand.
TCATCTTAATGGCCGAGCCGATTCCAAGGCATTGGCATTTTGTTTTTAATAATGTTGATTCCTGAGTACTAGCAGCAAAGTGAAACATTTCCCATAATACTTATAAAAACCAAAGGTTGGAATAAGACGCAAGGAAAGGTAGAATCTGAACAGTTTAGCTGCGTGCACTACCTGCATCCCAGCAACATGGGCCAGCAGCTAAGCCTGTGCTAGCCTTTCTCATACAACAGAGACTCATTCAATTAGACTGCTTGCAGATACATAGAAAGGAAAGTGTATGTGTCTCTGAAAGAGCTTTTGTGAATGCTTTATAAGAGTCCTACTGAGGAGTATTTTCAGTGGTAGGGTTTGTGCTCTCTATGCACAAGATCCCTAGCACTGCACAAACAAAAAAGGAAGAGACAAAGTTAGTTCTTGGCTCTGGCTAGATGTGATTATCCTCATCTGTAATCTCAGCACTAAGGAGGCTGATGTTGGAAGATCATGATTTGATGCCAGCTTGGGCTATATAGTGAGTTCCTGGTCAGCCTGGGCTACTAAGACAGACTGTGTCTCAAAAAAAAAAAAAAAAAAGGACAAAGGGCTAGAGAGATGGCTGAGTAGTTAACAGCATTCCCTCCCAAAGAGGGCCCAGGCTTGATGCCCAGCACCCACATAGTTGTTTATAACTACCCATGACTATAGTTCAGAGGAACTCTGTAGGCACCAGGCTTGCACTCTTTGTACATACATATGTGCATACATACAGGTCAAAAGTCCATGCACATAGAATAAAATTAATCTTTTAAAAAGGTAAGAAGGAAGGAAAGAAATAGTTCTGCTCTGAGGTTGGGTCGAAGTTCACTTGTCCTGGCCATTAGAGACTTTTAAAAGAAAATTACTTCCTACTCTCTGTTCTGAAGCCCTAGCTGATAAGTTTGGGGATTATTGACATTGGGGCAGTAGCTGGTAAAAAGGGCTGGAGTGATGGCTCAGGTGCTTACTGCTCTTGCAAGGTATCCAGGTTCAGTTCCCAGCACTGATGCAGGCTCAGAACTGCCTGCACCTTCAGGTAGGGGTTCTGACACCTCCCTCTGACCTTCTCACACACCTGCTTATATAGGATACACATACTGAAAAATGAGCACAAGTATACAAGTAAAAATTGAGATATAAGGCAATCTTAAGGTTTTATTAAAAAGAACTGGTAAAAACATAGCTGAGGTCTTTGACCTTAGCTCTGCTGTATGTGTCTCAGAGGGAAGGTGGGGTTGCCTACTCACATACATTTCTAATCCTTTCTAAACACTGATCCATTAAAATCTCCATTTGAGCAGGAATGGTGAGATCTTACTAATTCCAAGAACTGTTCCACCAGGAATGAACCTGTGTGGAGACTTAGCTCACTGGGCAAATTCGTGCCTGTGCCTTAGATAACTACTGTGCGCCATTGATGTGTCCACGTATGTACTGTGTAGTCCACAGAACAAGAGTCTAGAGTGGTAATGCACCTTTGTGCTGGAATTATAGGTATGAGCCACCATCTCTGTGTCTCCTCTACTTTTTTCTCTTCCTCCTTTTTTCCTTCCTTCCTTCCTTCCTTCCTTCCTTCCTTCCTTCCTTCCTTTCTTTCTTTTTTTCTGTTTTTTCTTTTAAAGCTTTCAAACGTTTAGAATTACCACCCCACCCCCTTCCCCAATGGTTTCTCTGTATAGCCTTGGCTGTCCTGGAACTCACTCTGTAGTCTAGGCTGGCCTCAAACTCATAGAGCTCTGCCTGCCTCCTGCTGCCCAGGTACTGAGATTACAGGTGTGCACCGCCACTACTTGGCTAGTTTTCCCCATTTTTGACTTCTTAAATTGTACATATCTTTCTTCAAAAATTTATTTATTTATTTTATGTATATGAGTACATTGTTGCTGTCTTCTAACACACCAGAAGAGGGCATCGGATCCTATTACAGATGGTTGTGAGCTACCAGGTGGTTGTTGGGAATTGAACTCAGGACCTCTGGAAGAGCAGTTGGTGCTCTTAACCGTTGAGCCATCTCTCCAGCCCTGTACTTATCTTAATGGGCCATTATTGATACTGGTATTGGTAAATTTGTCAGTAATTGTTCAGATTTCACAAGTTTTTACCTAATTTTCTAAGATATATTCCAAGATATCACATGATATAATTTATTTTATTTCCTTAAATTCCTCCTGAGAGCGTCTCACACTTTTAAAATTCCTGGCTGTGGGCATTAAATACAGCTAATAGATGTTGCCAGGGTTTGCTCTGCCATGTTAGAAACCTAGAAGTCTTTCTTTCCTTGAGGTTGTTTATATGTAATGTGTTAGACTGAGACAATTTGAAATAATTGTCTTATTCTTACAGACTGTACCTGCCCGAGCTGCTGCTCTGGTCCGCGGGTCAGGATCTAGCAAGAGAGAGGGTGGGGATGGAGGGGCAAGAGACTCGAAGAATGGAGACAAGACAGAGAGTCTAATCAAGTCCCCTCCCATTTATTGAAAGAAAATCATGGGTATATATAAGCACAAACAGTGGAATGCAGCTGAAGACACTTTACCACATGCACCTTGCAGCTGGGAGCATTAAACAACAAAACAAGATATTTATCAGAGTGTGCTCAGCTGTTGTGGGCTGTTGAAAACAAGACTTTTGTCGGGGTATGTGGTGTGAGATGGCTGCAAAGAGGATAGCCGCTTTCTGCTAGGAGTCGGCTCCCAACAACTGACTATTAGTGTTTCTTTCCTAACTTGATATTTTTACAGCCAGGAAATTAGTAACAGTGAGAGTCTTGATCAGAGCTCATTTTTATCTGTGTATTTTATCTCTGTGTTAAACAGGACTAGGGGAACTGACAGTTTGTAGCTGCCTCTGCATACCTTTCTCCTGTGGTTTTTATATTTAAAATATACAGAAGCTATAGTCTGCCTAGGCTACCTTCTACCATTCCTAAAATGAAGATGGCCTTGCAGAAGATCAGCAGAGTTTTCTTCAGTGTTCCATGACTAAGATTGGTGTATATCAGGAAGGAGTTAGGAACTGGATAGATAGAGAATAGGAAAACAAGGCCGGTTGCCACCTCTCCCCTGTGTCTGTCACTGCACTCTCAGGCATAGCAGCTGTGCATAGTGGTGGTCAGGCATTCACATGGATGCACACGCCTACATGCACAGTTGAGACTGCTTTAAGAGAATTCCTAGAGATGGAGAAACAGGTCAGCGGTTAAGATCACCAACTGCTGTTCCAGAGGTCCTGAGTTTAATTCCCAGTAATCACATGGTGGTTCACAACCATCTGTAATGGGGTCTGGTGCCCTCTTCTGGTGTGTCTGAAGATAGTGACAGTGTACTCAGATCCATAAATAAATTGATGGGGGGGAGGTATTTCTAACACACCTCAAAGCATGGCGTTTCATTGCTTGAGGAATGAGGTGATATTTAATATTCCTGGATTTAATATTTGACTTATGTCTTCTATTCTTTCTCACTGTCTCACAGAAAATGTCACTTGTGAAGAGAAAGCCAAAAAGAATGCCAACAAGCCTCTGCTGGATGAGATCGTACCTGTGTACCGGCGGGACTGTCATGAAGAAGTGTATGCAGGCAGCCACCAATATCCAGGGAGGGGAGTCTATCTCCTCAAGTTTGATAATTCCTACTCTCTGTGGAGGTCCAAGTCAGTCTACTACAGAGTCTATTATACTAGATAAAGCTGGTGTTACAGAGTCAGGAGTTTAGGGTTAAACAGAAGATGACATTTCATTTCCTTTGACTTTTGTGGCGCATAGGAGTCAGTGTTTACCTTCTCTATTTTGTTCTGATGGTTAGTGAGCTCTTGTTGAGAACCAGGATTCCTTGAGACTCTTTACCATTAATGCTCTGAGGTTAAAAGCAGTTCCGAAGACTCAACTAGCCCTTGGGTGCTGACCGGCAGAGCTGCTAGTGGATATTGAAGGTACATGAGCTACGTGTTAATATTCAGTCTCCAAAGTAGACGTCCCAGCGTTTGCCTGACCTGGCTGGGGGGTGCATTGTTGGCTGTTCCATGTGTTCTGCAGAGCCACAGTTAGAGCTGTAACTGGGAATGCTTCTGTACCCTACTTGAGTGCACTGGCTTTGACTAAGTGGAATAGCTTGAGACTTAAAAGCTTGGCTTCACAGATTATAGTAGAAAAAGAAATGGCCTCAACTTGATCTTACCTGAGTAACGAAGGCTGTTTTTGCTTTGGGTGCAGCTGTTTAGTTAGTTAGGTTACAGAGAATTATTTTCTGAGAGAATATTAAACTTAGAATATTCAAACCCAGTAGGCACTTGGTGTGTAAAGATTCATAGACAACCTCAGCGTCTTCCCACCAGGTCCTCGGACTCCCAGGCCTTCTCTTCCATCTGCCATCCACACTACTGCTAACAAAACAAAACTAGGTGATTTTGTTTTGATATAGTTTTGTGGAACATCTCAAATTGAAATGATTTTCTGTAAAAAAACATATAGCCGGGAGTTTATAAACTCAAACTGGCACCTACTGAACTAAAATATGCAAAATCACTTTAGTATAATTCAGCATTTGAGGAGTACCATTGTACTAATAGGAAATCACTGCCAGAGACAGTCCAAATTTCTTTCTATTTGTTATTAGGACACAAAATGCCCCACAATCCCAGTGTGGAATTACAATCTAGAGAAAATTGGAAATGCACGTGCTTAACTGTTAGAGCTTTAATCTGTATTATGTCGTGCTGGTGGTAAAAGGAACATAATCTGTATTATGTCGTGCTGGTGGTAAAGGAACATCTTTAGTCTTCTTAGGAGAACAAATCCACATTCATTACTTAAGTTTATCTCAGAGGATAAATATCTAAAGGGAGGGTAGTATAGATAGAAAATGACAGAGACAGTGTGTACCTAGTGTTATATTGTCACTGAAGTCTTAGGTTTAATTTTGACATCACAGGTCCCTTGCAGGGCTCCCACTGGCTAGCTGCAGTGTGCACAGGTCACTACGTTCAGGCTATTTGAGGTTTTCATATGCTGCCTTTCTTTCTGTTTTTAATACCTGGTTTTATAGGTTCTCTTTTGTTTGTTAAGAAACTGGATTATTTTCTCCTAACCAGTGCTTAATTTGTGTTTTTGAGTTTTCATCCAGAAGTAGTCAAATGTCTGTGCTGTTACATCCAGAATATTCATTAGGCTGCCCACAGCTCTTCTGTATATATAGAAACCACAGAGTTAGGATGTTTTTTAATGAGGAAATATACTGTATTTAAAATGTAAAATAAACTTTTAAAAAGCAAGCACTAATATATATTTCTTTCAGCCTTTGATTACAGTTTTGTCCTTGCACATGTTAAGATAAATTATCTTCTAAATGTCGTGTTCTTGGGAGCAGTGTTTATCATTTTACATAGAGTTTCTGTCACATGTTCATATCTGAACATTTTTTGTTCTAAACTTTTTTATTGCCTTTGGCTGTTGATTAGTACCATACAAGTGCAATTTCAAAAAGATCTTGAAAGTAATATATTTAATCAATTAAAATGTTTATCTGTAACTCGTTGATGTTTCTGTTAATACAGTTTCCTGAAGCACTTAATTGTCTTTCTTCGTTTAGATAGGATAAGAAATGCCTTAGATGATGACTTCTGTTTATCTAGTTGAAAAAAATACCAAAGTCTTTCTGACTGGGTAGTTTTCCCTGTGAATCATAATGGACTTTAAATTGTCCAGACTTGACAAGAAGGGAAGTATTGGCGTTTTGTCCTGCAGATGACCAGGTTGTAAAGTATTTTCCAGAGCTTCCCTGTGCCTTTGCTGTGACATGGGAGATAACCTATTGTATAATGGCTCCTTGGAGGCCATGTCTTAACCACCATCTTACAGAAGAGAAGCCTCTGCTTCCACATAGTAAATGCTGCCAGTTATCCACTGAATGTGTCGCTTTAGCAACCCAAACCATCTTTGTTTGATTCCCAAGCTTTTTTTTTTTCATGCAACCTAAAAATGTATGTCTGTGTGTCTGTTAGGGGCAAAGCAAATCTTAATTCATTTCCCTTCACCATGGTGGCCACCCAGCCTCAAGCTCCCTATGTGACCCATGCTGCCTTGAATTCCCATTCCTTCCGAGTGCTGAGATATAGACGTGTGCATACCCAGCCAGTGCTAGACTTTTAATTTATTCACATGTATAGGTGTTTTACCTACATGTATGTCTGTGCACCACGTTCATGCCTACTGCATGCAAAGGTCTAAAGAGGCATTAGACACCCTGGAACTAGAGTTGCAGACAGTTGTGAGTTGCCTCATACACATTGGATTATACAAGTAAAAAAAGGTCTGTTTTGTTTTGTTGGGTTTTGTTTTTTTTACTTTAAAAGTATGTCTAGGGGGGTACAGAGGTGACTCAGTGGTTAAGAGCATATACTGCTCTTCAGAGGACATGAGTTCAGTCCTAGCACCCACATGGGACTGTTCACAACTATACCTCAAGCTCCAGAGAATCTGGTATCTTTCTGGCCTCTTAGTATCTGTATACCTGTGAGCATACTTATGCAAACACATGTATGCATACACAGAAGTAAAACATAAATCTCTAGAAACTTTGTTTTAGAAAACTTTTCTGGACACTAAATACAAATGTAATAACCAGTACCCCAAATGTTTGATACCACAAATGTTCCTGGTTTTAGGCTTTTTCATATACTGGAGTGTTTTTATAGACATGAGAGGTCCTGGGACCTGAGTGTGAGCATGAAAGTCATTTCTGCTTGAAGTGCACGTTACCCTCATAGCCTGAGAGAAGTTTATTCAGTAATATGAGTCTGCCTGTGAGTGACAGTAGCCCACCAGGTGAGGTCACTTAGGAGGGAAAGGGCCTGCTGTGCATGTGTGGCCAGCTGAGTTCCTCCCAGAACCCCATGCAAGGGTGGAGGGAGAGCCGCATGTGAACTGTGCCGTGTGTATACCCTCATACACATACACACAGTAATAAAGTTTAAATCTACAACAATGAAATGCCACTGTGTTTCCCTGGTAACCACTAATAGGATAATGCATTTCTTTCTATTGATTGTTTGCGTTTCCTCTCCTGGAAACTTCCTGTATCCTTTACCTATCTCAATTAAACTTCTTTTAGAGGTACTTACTTTGTTTGAATGTTTGGCCTGCTTGTATAGTACACTTGCACACTACGTGTGTACTCGGTGCCTACAGAGGTCAGAAGAGGGTGTCAGATACACCGAGAAGACTTACAGGCAGTCGCCAGCTGCCATGAGGGGACCTGAACCTCTGCAAGAAAACTAAGCTTTCTCAACATCAGTTAAATAACCCTGTATGATTTTATAGTCTTTTTAATTCGGGTTAAGCTGGGTGTGGTATTGCATGCCTTAAATCCCTTCGTTAGGCAGAGGCAGGCAAGTAGATCTGCGGATCTGAGGCCAGACTGGTCTCCATAACAAGTTCTGCGATAGCCATGGCTATGAGACTGTCCCTAAATAAATACATAAGTAAAAATAGTTTACATATTTTTACATATAGGGCTGACAAATTGCTCTGGGTGGCTCACCTGCCATCAAGCTTAAGGACCTGAGCTCAATCCCCAAGACTGGATTTCCCAGGGTGTGGACTCCCAGGAGACCTACAAACTGTCCTCTGACTTCCACATTCAAGCCATGGCATGTGTGTACACTCACACTTGCACACAAAAGAAAAAAATTGAAAAACCTTTCTTCCCAATTCTAGTCTGTATCTTGGGTATGTGCACCAGTGTTTTGTTTTATTCCTGTGTGGATTTTTGCTTATTTCCATATGTATGGTTTCTGTAATACTGGATTTATCAGTTTTTCCATTTACATATATTTTAATTTCATTTTTAATAATTGTGCCTGTGGAGATGTGTGCCCTCAGAGGCCAGAAGAGGAAGTCGGGTCTCCTAGAGCTGGACTCACAGGTAAGCCTCTTCTAGTCACCGTTCTATCGCTGCGAAGAGACACCATGACCAAGGTTTCGAAACTCTCTGAGCTAGAGTGCAGAGTAAGACCCTATGTCGAAGAAGGGAAAGGGGGAAGGGAGGATGAGGGTCAGAAAGGTGGCTTAGACCAGCGGTTCTCAACCTTCCTCATGCTGCCACCCTTTAACACAGTTCCTCATGTGGTGGCGACCCCCAAATAAAATTATTTTTGTTGCTGCTTCACAACTGTAGTTTTGGTACTGTTAGGAACTGTAACTTAAATGTCTGATATGCGGCCCCTGTGAAAGGGTCATTGACTCTCAGGATGAGAACCACTGTCTTAGAGGTTAGAAGCCCTTGTTGCTTTTGCAGGGAGCCCAGATTCACTTCCGCATACGTGTGTGTGTGTGTATGTATGTCTAATGTGGCTCTTCCCTTGAGAAGCCCAAGCCCATTCCTGTCT
>NW_021620862.1:6449254-6462550 GCF_004785775.1 Grammomys surdaster
GTGGCTCTTCCCTTGAGAAGCCCAAGCCCATTCCTGTCTTGGGGCTTGAGTGCATGCGCACACACGTACAAATTATAGCAAGACTCAGAAAAAAAATGCACCTTAGCAGTCTGAGCTTTCTGAATGAAAAGGCCTCATGCTCTAAGAGTTGAGCTGTATCCCACTGCAGCTGAAAGAGATTACAGGAAGACCAACCCCAACGCCTGACAATTGCCACACAGCAGGGGAGATATTCTGTGCTTCTGTTGACCTGTGATCTCATGCTCTAGGAAATGAGAGCTATCCCTGAAGAGCTTTCCTGGCAGGTTGAAGGTATATGTGAAACACCTTGGCAGCCAGTGCAATAAAAATAGTAGCTACAGTGGGGTGGTAAGGTGCCTCATTTGGCCTTTACACCCCATCAGAATAGTATCCCCAGTACCTTGCTGCAGGATGTGGACATGTTGACCCTTTCTCCATTTGAACCTTGCTCCAATAAACTGGCCAAAGGGACTAGTGCCCCTGGCCTGCTATCTGTATGACCATAGTCTCCTCCAATTCCAACCAGAAAGGTTGGTGCCTCCCTCATAAGGAGTGCCACCTCTTTAGCAGGAAGTAGAGTGGACTTTGGCACTGGGCAAGCGTTAAGGTGTGATCTGCTAAAGGGTCCAGCCTGGCACAGGTGCAGTGGGAGTACAGTCTGCCCTGGTGCCTGAGCTGTGTGGAAGATCTGGGTACACACAGAGCCACAGACTCAGTGCTGTTGCCTTCTGTTACACAGGCACTACTGGCTCATGCCACATCCTGGCACATGTAACTAAGTGTTGTCTGTGGGGACAGGCGTGTCATCAGGCTGCGCACATCAGTTTGGGAGCAGCTTGCATCAGGGACTCTTGCATTCAATAACAATTTACCTCCAAGGGGTTGGGTGTATCAAGATGAAGCTGGTGTCTCCTTTCTACCCACCAGTTGCCAGAAACTCATTGAAATGGACAAAAAACGCAAACTTTATCTTTTTTTTTCAAGACAGTTTCTCTGTATCCTTGGCTGTATTGAAACTTACTCTGTGGACCAGGCTAGGCTCAAACTCACATTCACCTGCCTCTACCTGGAATTAAAGGCATGAACCACCACTATTTTGAGAACTTCATATTTTCTGTGAGAAGCAAATGGCCACAGAAGCAGCTGCTGATGGTCTGGTGAAGAGCGGAAGGGCTATGTGGTCCAAATCAGTAATGGAAATACAAGACTTTCCCATGAAGCAAGGCTTCTTGACTCAAGCAGAGTGTACCTCTGTTGAGTAAGGAACATGCTTGCTATGGACCAAGGAGAACTGGACAGGAAGTGCAAGTCTGTGTGTACATGTCAGTCCGAGGGCTCTCAACTCACTGGAGATGGTGCATGTGCCAAATTTTCATTATTCATTTATGTGTTGTTGGACAACTAGGTTGATTCCAATTCTGCAGTGAATAAAGCCACAACAGACATGCAAAATCTCTGCAGCTAGTGTATGGAATTCTGTAGCAGAATATTTCACCTGCTACATTTTACAATAAAACTCGGTAATCTGGAGGCAGGCGGATTTCTGAGTTCGGGAGTTCGAGGCTAGCCTGGTCTACAGAGTGAGTTCCAGGACAGCTAGGGCTACACAGAGAAACCCTGTCTCGAAAAAACAAAACAAAAACAAAAAAAAAGAAAAAAGAAAAACTTGGTAATCTGGGAGGAGCTAATGTGGGAGGAGAGGAAAGGAAGAGGAGAAAGAAGAGGAGGAGCTAAGAGAAGGAGAGATGTAGGAGCCATGGAGAGCTACACACATATAGAGAGTAATCCTGGGTAGCAACTTATATCTAGGTTTAAATATTGCCTGCAACAGAATTCTCTGGGTGTATGCTCAGGCTAGTATAGAGCTCTCTGCCCAGGATTGAAGCATTGGGTTTGTGTGGCAGTTCTATTTTTCTTTTTTTAATAAATATCTAAACTGATTTTCACAGTGACTGTATGAATTTGCACCCCACCAACAGTGAACAGGAGTCCCTCTTTCTCCATCCCTCTCCAGCATTTGTTGTCAGGTTTGTTGATGGTGGCAGCCATTCTGACTAAAGTGACATATCTCTACATGGATTTATGTTGCATTTCCCTGACAGCTTGAGTTACTGAACACTTGGGGATAGTTCGTGGGCATTTGTGTTTTTTAAAAAAACTGTCGAGCTCATTTGCCCATTTGTTTATTGGCAGTTTTATTTCCTTGGTGTTGAATTTCTGCAATTCTTGCTGGGCAAGATGATGCACGACTTTAATCCCAGCTCCCAGGAAGCAGAGATAAGAGTTCAAGACCAGCCTGATCTACATAGTTTCAGGCCAGCTAAGGCCAATTTTCTGTAGGTCTTTATTAGATCCAAAAGTTTTCTAGTTGATTCAACAGGCTCTTTTACGTGAAGAACCATGTAGTCTGTAAATAAGAATGGTGTGACTTTTCCCTCCCTCCTTTTACCCTTTTGTCTTCTTATCTTCTTGCTATATCTAGACTCCAGCACCAACCAAGAGTGGTGACAGAAGGAAGAGGCCGGTAGAACTCTGAGTTAAAGGCCAGCCTGGAATAGAGAATTCCTGAACATCTTGCAATACATAATGAGACTCATTCTCAAAGAAACAAGGGGAGGGGGTTGTGGTCTGGAGAGATGGCTCAGTGCTTTAGAGCACTAGAGCTGCCCATGTGATGGTTATAACCATCTGTAATTTCATTCCAGGGAATCCAGCACCCTCTTGGGGCACCAGGTATGCAAATGGTACACTTACATGCACCCAAACCACTTGTATACATGAAATAAAAGTAAATCTTTAGAAAAAAAGATTCAGGCGGTGGTGGTGCACGCCTTTAATCCCAGCACTTGGGAGGCAGAGGCAGGCAGATTTCTGAGTTTGAGAGTTTGAGGCTAGCCTGGTCTACAGAGTGAGTTCCAGGACAGCCAGGGCTATACAGAGAAACCCTGTCTTGAAAAACAAAAACAAAAAAAGAAAAAAAGAAAGAAAAGAAAAGAAAGATTCAAGCTTTGTATAAAGTAAGACAGGGGAGAGAAGACGTTGTCTTGTTCTTGGTTCTAAAGGAACTGTTCTGTCTCCATATAAAGCTGGCTTTGGGTCTGTTGACACAGCCTTTATTTTCTTGAGATATGTCCTATCCTCAAAGGCTCCAGAACTCTGAGGGCTGAAGAGATGGCTCAGCAGTTAAGAGCACTGGCTACTCTTCCAGAGGTCCTGAGTTCAATTCCCAGCAACCACATGGTTGCTCACAAATATCTGTAATGAGATTTGATGCCCTCTTCTTGTGTACATGAAAACAGAGCTTTAAAAAAAAAAAGACTCCAGAACTTCTACCATGTTGATATTTGTTAAATGCCTTTTCAGCATCAATTGAAATGATTATGTGGATTCTGTCCTTAAGTTTCCTTATATGTGTGTTATACTTAATGATTTGCATATATTAAACTAACCTTGCCATTCTGAGATGAAGCCCACTTGTCCAAAATGTATATAATTCTCTTAATGTGTTCCTGAATTCAGTGAGCAGGTATTTCATTAAGAATTTTTCTTTCGCCAGGCGGTGGTGGCACACGCCTTTAATCCCAGCACTTGGCAGGCAGAGGCAGGCGGATTTCTGAGTTCGAGAGTCGAGGCCAGCCTGGTCTTCAGAGTGAGTTCCAGGACAGCCAGAGCTACAAAGAGAAACCCTGTTTCGAAAAACCAAAAAGAAAAACCAAACCAAAAAAAAAAAAAAAAAAAAAAGAATTTTTCTTTCTATGCTTATCAATCAAATTATAGTTTTCTTTCTTCTTTTGTTTGTTTTTGGTTTTTGAGACAGGACCTGTATAGCTTTGATTGTCCTGGAACTTCCTGGTTTAACTCTCTTGCAAGAAGAGAAGTTCAAAGCCAGGTCTCAGCTATATAAGACCTTGGAGAGAGAGAGGTTTGGGAACATGGCAGGAAGGGGGTGGGGGGGGGGAGCAAGGAGAGGGAAGGGAGGAGGAAGAGCATTGAACCAGGGTATCACAATCTACTAGCCAAGTGTTCTACCAGTGAATGATGTCTAAAAACATTAGTTTTTAAAGAAAAACAAAAAGTGCCATTAGCCTGCAACTTGCCCAGTTAAAATAGGAGGCTAGGGCCAGGCTGAGTGTAACCTGTAACCCCAGGGCTTGGGAGACAAGGGCAGGAAGATCAGAAGTCCAAGGCCAGCCTGATCTACAGGAGACCCTGTTTCAACAAAATCAAAGACAAAGAGGACTACCAGGACTGGTAGTGTTGCTCAGTTGTGGTGCATGTGCCCACCATGCACCTGACCCTTGGCTCCTTCCCCACAACTCAAAAAAATGGAGGTGTCTGGAACTAAAACTCTAGCACTGGTTTCCTTTCCTGAAAGCTGGTCCTGGAGCATTCGCACCTGCTCTTCTGGACATGGCCCTGTCAGGGCAGAGCTGACTTTAGCTTGCTCTCAGCTTTCACCAGATGAGACCACAGCTCTCGCTGGGCAGGGGCCAGCCCTTGGGCTGAATCTTGTTGCCATAGGGCACAGTTACCATTTCAGGAAGGCCTGAGATCTTTCCTGGTTGACAATGAAAGGACATTGCTGTCCTCTGTTCTCAGCCCCACTGGGTGGGACCCTGGGGGAGATGCTGGGCTTAGTGGTAATTTGGAACTTGAAGGTACCAGGCCCAGCATTTCACTGAGACCAGTCCTTCTGGAAGCTCCAGCCAACAGAGGCAAGCTTGTTAGAAATGCAAAGTATCAAGACACCACCCTTGATATAACCAGAAACTCTGGGTGGATGGCGGATGGGGAGTGAGTCATCTGGCTGCCAACAACACCTGTGTTTTTGCAAGCCCCCAGGTGTCTCTGACTCACCCACCCTTGAGAACCCAGTTGAAACCAGCTGGTACAGTTGGTCTGGAGCTATCACTGTAGTCACTGGATGTGACATCCCCCATTAGGATGGGGGAGGGGAACAGCCTCTACAGCTCTGCCTCGCCCTCCTGAGAGCTATGTATGTTTGCAGGTGTGTGCCTCCACTCCCACTCGAAAGCCTGGATCCCGGAAACCTTCTAGTGCCAAGCAAACAGAGATAGCTTGCCACCAGGAACTTTGGGTCTCGTGTTTTATTAGGTTCTGCTCTAGTTTGGTTTTTGTTGCTATGATAAACACCATAATCAAAAGCTACTTAGAAAAGGGTTTATTTGGCTTACACATCCACCTCAAAGTCCATGCTCAAGAGAAGTGAGGCAGGAACCGGAAGCAGGAACAATAGAGGAGCCGCTGCCTATGCTGTTCCTGGCTTGCTCAGCCTGCTCTTTTATTTAACCCAGAATCACCTGCTCAGGGGTGACACGTCCACTATGGGCTAAGCCTTTCCATAGCAATCAGTAATCAAGAAAAATGTCTCACAGACATGCCCACAGGTCAGTCTGTCAGAAGCAACTCCTCAGTTGCGGTTCCCTCTTTCTAGATGATTCTAGTTTGTCAAACTAACAAAAACTGACCAGTGCAGGTGCTGCGGGACAGCCGTTGCCCGAGAGATAGTAGCTTAACATAGTTCGTTCATGAATCGGTGTGTGGCATGGGCCGTCTCCTCTTTCTTCTGCTTTGTTAGCTCTGATGGCTGAAAGCTACGGAGGAGTCACTGGAAGTTGGCTTGGTCCCATGTTCTGCTTTCTGTTCTAAGGCCCCTCACCAACCCAGACCTTGGGTCTCCCAGGCTATTGGTAGTCATGTAGGGGCTCTCAGGTAGATGGCCTTCAGGTGTGGGTCCCTGCCATCAGGAACACAGAACTGCTAGTCAAGAGCTCCCAGATCCAAGGGAAGGAAACAGACTTCACGCTCTTTTAGAGGACTGTCCGCCCCGAGTGGGTGCTGCTGTCTTTGAGAGACACACTCTGTCACTTGTTTGTGTAGGGCCAGCATCCACTTTTTCCCTCTTTCCTTCCTGGTCCTTTGAGTGAAGAAAGGACATGCTGTGCAAGTTGTCCTGTAGCCGGTGCTCTGCTAACCAACCCATGGCTCAGAAATCAGGTCTGTGGTACTGGAAGCCTGAGAAACCTTTTGATGTTCCGGGAGGAGCCGATGCGGGCCCTGCAGAGGGGGGCCGGCCCCCCCCCCCTGAACAGCAGGGCTGGCTTTGCAGTTAGCGACTAGAGGAACTTTCCTAGGTTCTTGAGGACAAAAACCCTCGTGTCGGTGGGGACTTTAAGAATTTCAAACCCACCTCCCTTCACCTCCAGTACCCGTACCCTGTCTTTTCAATTTTCCAGACAGCACATTCTATTTGGAGCGAGAGGGTCTGTGCTACCGTTATTCTTGAGCCTTCATGCCCACATGGCAGGACTTCCAGACTGTCCAACATTTTCAGCAGCAGCTGGCTCCTCTGCAGGGGTCGGCTGCATATTCCTCGCCCCTCCCAGATTTGCAGGTTTCTAGCCCTCCTCCGTGAAAGCACTTTCTGAACCTGTCCAAATTAGAAGGAAGTTGTAGCTCCCCTGGCTGTTGCAGTCTGTGTCACAACCCACACTGCCTGTGTAACCATCGGCAGCCGTCCTACTACTCACGTCTTAACCTCTTAGAATTGTTGCAGCTCAGCCTGGCTTCAGAGAGCACACCCAGGTCTTCAGGAGCGGAGCGGGTCAGACCTTGTGGCGCGGCCTTGGGAGGGGAAGGCGAGTTTATTGCTTTGCTGCCATCTAGTGGACACATTCAGTCCTGCAAGGACTTGCTTCTTTTGGTCCCACATTCTGCTTTTGGACCTCCTTTCTATTTCCTTTTCTAAAGTCTTCATTATGTTTCTTTATGTGTGGTAAGAACACTCACCACTGCATGATTGGAGGTCAGGAAAACTTGCAGGAGATGATTCTCTCTTCCACCTTGTGGGTCCTGGGGAACCCACTTAGACAAGGATTTGGCAACAAGTGGCTTTATACCATTGAGTCAACTTGCTGATCCATTGGCCAGGTGAGCCGCTCCTCCCCCACCCTTCTCTTCTTCCTCCTCCTTCTCCTCCTCATCGTCCTCATCCTTCTTTCTCCTCCTCCTTCCTCCCTCCTCCTTTGAGACAAGGTCTCAGTAGATAACCCAAGCTAGTCTCAAGTTCATGACCCTCCTCTTGAGTGGTAAGATTACAGCGTGCTACCAAAAGTCTGTATTACCTATGATAAGCCAGAGGGGACAACACAACCACCCATCAAATACTGATGTCCATCCCGTGGGATGTTAGACCTGCCAATCACACTGAAGGACAATGTAAGCTGGGCGCGGTGGCTCACATCTGTCACCCTGCATTCAAGAAGCCAACATCTGGGGATTGCTTTGAATTTCAGGCTACACTGTGAGTTCCAGGCCAATGGGCTATGATGAAGTCTTCTCCTTTTCTCCCTACAAACATCTGTTCTTACTTGTTCATTAACTTTTTCTTGTTTGAGGTTTGTTTGTTTGGTTTTGAGACAGGGTATCTCTATGTAGTCCTGGCTGTCCTAGAACTCACTGTGTAGACCAGGCTTTGAGCTCACAGAGATCTGCCTGCCTCTGCCTTCCAAGTGCTGGGATTAAGGGCCTGTGTGGCCCCATCTACACTTTCTTTTGAGTTCCCTAAGCATCTTGTTAGCTTTCAACCTGCCCGAGCCTGTGGGATGAAGCCAGCCAGGTGTGTGGCTTCCTGAAGGTTCAGATGAGGAACACCTAGTCTGCATACACACATCAGCAAGCCTGTGCAGGAACAGCATCAGGATGTGACTGCTAACAGCAGTTTCCACATGGTGCGAGACAATTGTTCTGTGCTGTGTCTTTAAGGTAGTGGGATCCAGGAAACGCAATTGGCTCTCACCATGCTATCCCAGGCTCTGTAGAGGGGGAGGGTCATTTTTATGTCATTGTGAGAAAATATCTGATGGAAACAGAATGAATGTCTAGCTAGTGGACAGTGGGTGGTGGCTCACACCTTTAATTCCAGCACTTGAGAGGCTACAAGTTCTAGGACAGCCTAGGCTACACAGAGAAACCCCATCTCAAATAAATAAATAAATAAATAAATAAATAAATAAATAAATAAATTTTTTGATTCAGAGCTCTCCACCCATAGCTCTTTACTCCATCAATCCTGGGTCCCTGTGAGGCAGAGGCAGAGCACCATGGCAGTGGACTGTGTGTAGGAAGAGCAAGATTGTTTATCTCTAGCTAGATGGAAAATAGAGACAGGAAGGGACAGGGGCTTGGTGTAACTTTCAAAGATGCCCCCCCATCCTACTTCCTCCAGCTAGGCTCCACCTCCTAAAAATTCCACCATCTCCCCAAAATCACCAACAGCCAAGGACCAACGCCAGCATTGGATCCGGAGGAGACATCCCGAGATCGTCTTCCCTCCAGCAAGCAGGTCTGGGGACAACTGGAGAAAGTACACACCCGCTAGCCTGTTTCCTCATGGCCACAAGCTAACTGGACATGCCTCTCACATTAAAGGGGTGGTGTACTCTGGACTTCATCTCATGTGGCCTCATCCATCCTCAGAGGGGCTGCTTCCTCTGGGAACTACTACAGTTTGAGAAGTGTAATCCATTTCGAAATTCAGGCTAAAAATCCAATCCCCAGCTCAACAAATCACCTAGTGGGCGGGTCCTCAGGGAGCCTCCCCAATAGGAGGGATCCTTAGAGAAAAGTAGCGATCAGAAGAAGGAGCCTCAGCCGGGCGGTGGTGGCGCACGCCTTTAATCCCAGCACTTGGCAGGCGAATTTCTGAGTTCGAGGCCAGCCTGGTCTACAGAGTGAGTTCCAGGACAGCCAGGACTATACAGAGAAACCCTGTCTCAAAAACAAAACAAAAAAAAGAAGAAGAAGAAGAAGAAGAAGAAGGAGGAGGAGGAGGAGGAGGAGGAGGAGGAGGAGGAGGAGGAGGAGCTTCTTGTCCTTAATCCCTCCTGGCATGTGAGGACACACAGGTGTCTCCCCTGGAGGATGCAACAACAAAGAGCCATCTTAGGAAGGGACACAGCCTCTCCAGACACCAACCCCCACCACATCTTGATCTTGGCCTTCCAACCCTCCAGAACAGTGGTTCGGTTTGGAAACAGAGTTACATAGCCCAGGCTGGCTCTGAACTTAATCAGTTGCCAAGGATGACCCTGATCTTCTGATCCTCCTGTTTCTACCTGACCCATGCTGAGATTACGGATGTCTACCCCTGCTGATTTTTGCCTCCCTGAGGATCAAGGGCCTTCCTGAATGCTAGACAAGCACTCTACCATGGCCCTCAGCCTCCAGAACTCTGAAAACAGACTTTATTTGGTTATGCACCACAAATAAACAGTAGCACAGACGAGGAAATACCCTCCTCAGATTCCTCACCCCGTAACCAACCTTCTTTGCAGCCCCACAAGGTGGAGTGCCTGCCTCTTCCAAGGACTCCCCTTGTTCTGTGGGCCTCTAGGTTCTGACAGACTCAAAATGTCCGCTAGACCCTCCCTGGCCAGCCAGAGCTAAGGAGCCACTCCACCAGGCAGCAGGTACTTTAGAAGGGTCTCTACTGAGGCTCCCCCTCCTCCAGCTCCTTTGAGGTCCCCAGTAGGACCAGAACTAATTCCAGTACCTTCTGCAGCCTCACCACCCCCCACGACCCACTTCTCTGTCCTAACCGGACGTTGCCTGGCCCTGGCTCCGTTATGGGTCTCGACACAAGGTTGCGTTGGGCCTGGGTAGGGCACTCCTTCCTGTGTGCCAGAGCTGCAGGGGTGTCTGGGTCACCCTTCCGAGCAAGAACCCAAGACCGAAGCCCGGTAGCAAGTCTCTATTGATCTGGAGCCTCCAAGAAGCTCGGTAAACAAGGGAGGATTTCAAAGGAGAATGCTCAACCACTGTCCGGGTCCCCTACAGTGACTGTGGTTCTTCCACTCTGACCAGCTGGTCTCCGGGTCTCCCACACCCAGGAAGCAGGGCATCCAGGGGCGGATCGACCGCCACAGGAGTGGGAGGACTCTACGCTAGCACAATAGCCACCACTAACGCTGGATGCACGGTCCTTGCCCGCTCCTCCCAGGGCACGGGTCTTCCGGGCACTCCTCACCCATTTGGTGGTCCAATCGTTCCCCACTGGCTTCCCAGAAATTAAGTCTCAACGAAAATATGCTTCCTTTGTTCAAACTAGGAGACACTTGCATAGAGTCTGTGGATCTGGGTCACCCCTCCCGCACTGGTCTGGGGACTGTGCGCCCCAGGCTCGCAAGACGGCCACCAGAGGACGCACGAGCGCCACCACGAGAGCCAGACGCCCTGCGCCCCGCCCCCCGCCCCGGGGCACAGGACTCGGCCGGGGTGCTGAGGAAGATGAGACCCGGACCGTTCACTCAGTGCCCCTGCTTAGGGATGTCAAGTGATGATGCCAGCATCTGTGGGGGGACCATCGTGAGGACTCTCTTTAGGACCCGAGCCATCGGTGACTACCAGTCCGAGGACCCAGGTGGGTCATTGTGTGACCTCCATCGATGGGGGCGGGGGAGGCTGGTCCTCCTGGAACTGAGTCTCTGGCCTGTGACAGTAAGCACTACCTAGGTAAGGGGTATGATTCCAAGGCTCCTTCAGCCGGCAGTGCAGTAGAGGTAAGCCTGGAGACCCTTGGAAACTCTAATCCTGCAGGAACTTGTCTCAGAGGCTGGGAGAAAGGAGCCTCCTGGTCCTAGTGCACTCCTTCCCCAAACTGTGAATTTGTCCTTATGCATGAAAACTACAACCCGAAGCAGATCTTTCGGCTCTGTCCCTCCCATAAGGAGACCTGCTGGAAACAAACACACACATGTAAAATGTCCCAGAGAATAATATGCAGGCTAGGGGATTTGGATATGAATTCTGTAAAAATTACACTGGTGGGGCTGGAGAGATGGCTCAGAGGTTAAGAGCACTGACTACTCTTCCAGAGGTCCCGAGTTCAATTCCCAGCAACCACATAGTGACTCACAACCATCTGTAATAAGATCCAATGATGCCCTCTCTGGTGTGTCTGAGGACAACAACTCACATGAAACAAACAAGCTACACTGGTGAAAGTGTACAGGGCTGATGTGGTCTGAATTACTGTACCCCATTTGTAGAAGGTTTGATCCCTGGTTTAGTGGAAGGTGGTGGAACCATTAAAAGAGGAGCAGTGATTTGTTCCCTCCCCAGGAATCAGGTAATGGGATCCCATCCCCCTCTTCCTTACTGTGTGTCTAGTTTTCATCTATCACACCCTCCTGGCGAGATGCTAACACAAGCCCAAAGCAACTCAGTCAACTGATCAGACAGAGGGAAACTTTCCTCTTCTGGGTGACTGGGCTCAGGGATTGTAGGGTCATATACTGCAACCACCTACCAGGTCAAGTGCTCTGTACCACAGAGGTGGCCCTGATCCACCCCGGCAGAGTCAAGTTTATGTTCTATGTGGCTGGGGCTCCTACAGCAGGACCCCTTCCTGCCTTGGGTTCCCCAACTGCATCTGTACCCCTAAAGCAGATTTCTATGGTTGACCTGTGGAGCTCAACAGCAGACCACTTAGGTAGGATCATGATTAGGGCTCAGGCTT
Source organism: Grammomys surdaster (assembly GCF_004785775.1). Lineage (NCBI taxonomy): Eukaryota > Metazoa > Chordata > Mammalia > Rodentia > Muridae > Grammomys > Grammomys surdaster. The sequence goes on from NW_021620862.1 coordinate 6,460,815, forward strand.
CTACCCCAGGCTCAGTTTGAGGTCCCCTTCCCATTCCCCACTCCCACCTACATTTGTTCATGGAATTAGCCCTGTGGGGTACCTCTCTGAGCCCTGGCAGCTCAGCTCCAGGCCTCCAAAGGAAGACTTGCTCTCCCCAGCCCCTATCTCTTTCCCTCCCTCCCCACCCATAACAGAAGCCACCGTTGTTCATTTGCTGCCTGTAAATCCTTTGAATTCGGTAGAGGAGATGAAAGGGGAAAGTTAGTGCTTGAAGGAGGGGATGGGTGTCTCCACGTTTTTTGGGTTTTGTTTGTTTGTTTGTTTGTTTTTTTGAGACAGGGTTTCTCGGTATAACCCTGGCTGTCCTGGAACTCACTCTGTAGACCAGGCTGGCCTCGAACTCAGAAATCCTCCTGCCTCTGCTTTCCTGGGATTAAAGGCGTGCGATACCACTGCCCGGCTGAGTGTCCAAGTGTTAAGGCATTCTTTGGCATTATAGAGAATTCAAGACCAGCCTGAACCACATCAGATCCTTGCCTTAAAAAAAGAGGGGGCAGGGGAGCATGGAGCTCGGAAGAAGCCTCTCACTCTCCAGATCTGGTCTTGCTAGTTAAACCCAAATTGCCTGCAAAGGATCTTTCTTGACAAAGTATCACTGTTAGCCCTTATGAGGTATTCTGGAGGTGAAGGCAGAAGGATTTCAAGTTCAAGGTCTGTCTGGGCAACTTAGTGTGATCCTGTCTTAAAATAAAAGTGATGGGCCATAAGATGACTCAGTGAAGGCACTGGTCACCCAGCCAGAGCATAATCCTCAGAACTCACAAGGAGGAAGGAGAGAACCAGCTCCCCCAAGTAGGCATAAGGAAATGTGAAGGAAAAAAAGTAAAACAGTCGGTGCTTTGGGTGTGGATCAGGGTAGACCACCTGCTTAGCACATGCAAGCCCCCAGATTCATGACACACAGTAGCCACTTCTCCTTCTACCATGTGGGTTCCAGGGATCAAACTCAGGCTGCGAGGCTCTGTGTCAAACTCCTTTATTCTCTGAGCCATTTCCCCTGCTTTGTGAAAATTTCAAGTTCTCCAGTGGATGCACAGAGCTCACCCCAAGTCAGATGGGGAAAAGGCAAAAGCCAAAGCAAAGATAGCCAGGCCACTTCACTCCCACAGAGGTGAGGCTGCCTCCACCCAGCTGTACTTGATGTCTCCCGTAAGAGAAGACAGTCCCTCTGCCACAGGAGGGTAGGAGGAGACCCTGGGAGGCCTGTGGGGAAGACTGCTCACCCTGAGGTCAGAAATTGAGATGAGATACATACAAGGACACCCAGTGCTACTGTTGTGTCCAGCAGCTGATTGAGAACTGAGATCCCCGAGGTGAGCCAGGGCATGAAGAGAAAAAAAAAAAAAAAAAGCTCTTTAGACTACCCCAGTCTGGTCATCTTACAGTCCCTAAAGACCTTCCTGGAAGCTGGCTCTGGCTTCTTCCTGCTGGAAGTGCTTGTTCTGCTTTCTGAGCCTCTCCCTTCCCCCTTAGAAACTTGCTCTCCCCAGGACACAGCATAAGCCTTCTACACTAGCAAGGCCATGGTCTATCTCTAATACTGTACCCCACCAGCCAGGGCCTAGCCTCAAGGTCCCCATCCCCACTCCAATCCACCTCTTTCCTTGCCTCCCTCCCTCCACCTAAGAGGGGACCATTGTAAGATATGAGAGAGAGAGAGAGAGAGAGAGAGAGAGAGAGAGAGAGAGAGAGAG
>NW_021620862.1:6462560-6472077 GCF_004785775.1 Grammomys surdaster
AGAGAGAGAGAGAGAGAGAGAGAGAGAGAGAGAGAGAGAGAGAGAGACTGTTCCCCATGGCAGTGGATTCACTCTCTTGAACCTGGACAGAGGCCATCCTGACCCAGGATGAAGATCTGGTCCCTTCCCATTAACTCATCTTCCTGTCAGCATCAGGGCTGCCACCCATCCAGAAAGAACAGGCCCCTCCCCACTCATACAGGCCACTTCCCTTCAGACCCAGTTCCCTGAAGTATTTACAGCCTCCCACAAAGCACCCACAAAGCAACTAGCATTTCCCTCCGAGCTAAATGGTGAGAACCCCTGCTCCAATGGCCAGGGTTGGGCCCTCAGAACTTTGTGGTGTTGTGGGGATGGAGGTAAGAGGGGAGGCATTCACTGAGGCCCAGCACGCACGGACATTTTCCAACTGTTGAGGTTTGAAGTTGGTCTGGAGATAAAGAAAGAGCTAGGACAACCCAAGAAGAAGAGATACTCCCTTTAGCCCAAGAAAAGAGAAGCTATTTTTGGCTTTCCAGACACTGATGAACCAAGGTTGTTGCAGGATATTTGATCACATTGTGAACCCCAAGATTCTCATTCACTGGGGAAAAAAACAAACAAACCTGTTTTTAGTTGTGGAGTGGCTCGGCCCTTAGTACACACCTTTAATCGTAAACAATGATGTCAAAATTCATCAAAGAAGGACCCATGTTTGGCAGTGATGTTTATTGAGTGGCAGACAAAGTGACAAATCAGAGAAAGATTTAACGGAATAGGATATACCCAACTCTCACGGGAACAGGGAGAAATTGATGGGGTTCTTAAGAGAGAGCAGTTCAGAGAAAGGAAAAAGGAAGGCAGCTTTACTGGGACAGTCGTACAGAGACAGATTGCAGAGAGAGAACAAGTTAGACACAGGTGAAGACAGAACAAGCAGAAGATGAGAAGCAGCCAGAAGATTAGAACAGATCACCAGAATTCATATGAGGCCAAGCAGAGCAAGTCAGTAAGAAACTGAGAGAAGCCAGATTAAATCAATCATCTTGGAGAGAGAGGGGGGGGGGGGAACAGCTGAGCCAGAACAGCTGTGTTGTTGAAACAGCCAGCTAGAGTTTAGAAATAACTAGAAAGGTTGAACTTATTCAGCAGTAAGTCTCAGAGGCTGAGAACATTCTAGGCTTATATAAGATTGTACTGATGCCCAAAAGCTACCTCTGTACATGTGCCATTGGCATATGTGTGCATCCCTCCACAAAATAAATAAAAGCACAAAAGATACCACCAGCAAAAAGCTAGGGTCTTGCTCCATTGCACTGTGCTGTGCTGGCCTCTTGAGGACTCTACCTCAGCCTCCTGTGTAGCTGGGACCGGAAGAATATGTCACTACACTTGCCTGGCTCCCTTTTGCCTTTTTATGTTTTGATCTGTTGGCTTGGATATAGCTGCAGGTAAAATGGTTGCCAAGCATTCAAGAGGACTGGATTCCATCCCCAGCCTACAAAGGAAGAAATTTGAACTATGTCTTTGTGTAACTTACACAACAGGTATCTAGGCAAAATCCTTATAAAAGCCAGGCAGGATGGTGCATGTCCTTAATCCACTTGGGAGGTAGAGCCAAGAGGACCGCAAGTTCAAGGCTATTGTCAGAAATGTAGTGAATGTCTGGGCAACATGAGATCCTGTCTTGAAAACAAGATAACAACAACAATAAGGAAAAAGAAAAAATTGTTTTATGTGTATGGGTGCTTTGCCTGCATATACATCTGTGGGCTACCTTCATGCAGTACCTGAAGAGGCCAGAAGAGGGCATCTGATATCCTGGAGCTGGAGGTGAAGAGTTGAGCGTTAACATGTTGGTGCTGTGGATTGAACCCCTGTTCCCTAAAAGAGCAACCAGTGCTCTTAAGCTCTTAATTCTTTTTTTTTTTTTTTTTGGTTTTTCGAGACAGGGTTTCTCTGTATAGCCCTGGCTGTCCTGGAACTCACTCTGTAGACCAGGCTGGCCTCGAACTCAGAAATCCGCCTGTCTCTACCTCCCAAGTGCTGGGATTAAAGGCGTGTGCCACCACCACGCGGCAGTGCTCTTAATTCTTGAGCCATCTCTCTAGTCCCCTTCCCCAAATTTTTATAAGTACTGAAATATATAAAAGGAACATGGAGAATCACAGCCTCGTAACACAGGAATCCTTGAGAGAACAAGCTAGTTGGGGGACCCAAAGGTAATGACTGACGGGGCAGTGTTCTGTCAGGGGAACTAACACAAGGACCCACTGTAGTAGGATTAAGGGACACAGAGGAAAGCTGAGACCTCTGTCATCTCAGAGGTCAGTTCTGCCCACCAGCACTCTTCTGGGCAAGAATACTTAGGATACTGTTGGAGTTAACTGTTTACCAAGTCCCCTCCCCACTGGGAGAAGAACCTCATTTCTGCTTTCCCAGGGGAGGTGCCAAGGCACTGTGGGCTTAGCAGCAATGAGACAGACAAGAAAAGTGAGCACACCATGTTTCTGCAGGAGGGGAACAACCAAGTGCCCCCAGCCAGCCAGTGGAGGAAGTAGCCTGGCTCCTGGCCAGGTCCAAGGTCCCTAACAGAAAGCATCCTTCCAGTGGTGCACCCATAACCTGCCAGCTGCTCAGGAAGTGGGGAGAGGCTGGCAGAGAAAATTTGCACTACCACAGCAGTCAGGTGCTCCTCTTCATCCACCCCTCGATAGATCAGTCCCCAGAAAAAGAGGGCACTGGTTCCAGTCTAGATATTCTCACAGACATTTGTCAGTGCTTTCCTACTAAAGTGATGAGGTGATGCCCCAAGGGGCCTAGAGAACCCCCAGCAACCACTAACCCTTTCTTCATTGGGTGCTTTACAAAAGGCCCTTTTCCCATAGAAGGACTGTCCAGTGGGAGAGGGGTCCTCACCCCTAAGCTCCCCTGTGTCTCTGAAGGGGGCCCATCATCCCACTTAATGTAAATTACACTAAAAGAAATGGTCCTTAGATTTCCCCCTATCTCTCCTCTGTTTCTGTCCATGGCTGCATGTCCAGGACCTGGAATAGCGCCATGTCCACACTCAGGTTGGGCCCTGAGAGAAAATCAGCAACCAAGTAGCAAGAAGACAAAAGAGCCATGAACAAGAAAAAAAAAAAAGGTATGAAAATAGGCTTAGCTGCTCTGGGGTTTTCCTTTGTATTTATTTTTAGCAAGGATTGTGTGCCTAGCTCTGCATTAAAATAGCTGATGCTACCAATCTTTGTTCCAGGGATCTGTGCGAGGCATTCTCACAGGTTTCTGCAGCCCAAAGGGAAGGTGATGGGTTGCCCTGCCCCACCCAAGCTGAATCCAGAGGATTTGTCTCACAGGACCTTCTCCTGCTCGCTTGTGGTGCCTTCTGGGCATGGAGGAAAACAGAAGCCAAATGCTTTGGACAAGGCTGAAAGCTGAGGAGGCAGCCATGCTTGAGGGCTTAAGCTTCCAGAATGTATCTCCTGCTGGTGGTCTCCAGGGAGAGGCTGAAATGCCCAGGTGAGATCTCCACACCAGGCATTCCAAGGAGGCAGAAGAGTGACCCACTGTTGAGGCTCACACTCCATTTTGGATTTGCCTTTGAGAATACCCCCACCCACAAGGGAAAGGACTAAGGGAAGATTACCTAGTTGGCAAACCCTACCTTAAGACGCCAGACTAGGTCACCACCTCCTGTCAAGCCCATTAGTGCAAGCTATCTGGGAGAAACACATAGCCCCTGAGCTTCCAAGAGCCCCTGAAGGCTGGAAGGGGGACATTATGAAATACTTTACCTTTGTCCTTCCATGTCTCAGTACTGGTGACTTGTGGGCAGTGCCCTCCATGCAGAACCAGACAGAGTGATCATCCTGTGCAGGAAGATTAATATAGCGCCCTGCAAAGGACTCTGGGATTCTGAGGAAGAGACAACGTGACAAAGGGACTTTAATTTATACTCTGGTCAGTTTGCACTTGAGGTGTCCAGGGCGTAGGTCAAAAGCCTACACGCCAGGGATGGCTAAGTTACTGCTTATCTACATAAGCATCCAGAAGTGTTACAAATTTAGGTTCTTTTGCAATGTGATTTATGTACCATATGCGACCCGAGAAAGAATGACACTTCTGCCCCAAGGAACTTCTGCAAATCTGGCGAGCTGCGGGTCGTGTGGTTCCTGGGCCGCTACTGCAGGAAAACAGCTGTGCTTCCTTCTAAGAGATCCTGTTGTACACACCAGGCCTTGTAGGGGGTAACAACGCTACGACCTCTAATTTCTGTGTCTGTGACTAGAGATAACGACAGTCTGGCAAGGTGGTGGCGAGGAGGCCACAAGCTTTCGAATATCAAATTTCTGCTGCAGCGCCCTGCAGCTGTGTAACCATAGCAAAGTCAAGGTCCCAACCTCTCCAGGGCCCCCGAGGCTCGTGATCTCCCACTGCGGAAGGATGCCTGTTTCCCGGACTAGCTTTCTTTCGGGGGAGCGGCGCGGCCTAGCGGCCTCTGGTAACCGATACACGGATCCCTCTCCTCCCTCTCCTTTCCCCCTCCCGCGTCCCAGCTCTTGGTTTGCGTCTTTGCATCCGGATCCTCCGGGTCCCACCGCGCTCTGGCGCCTTGAGCATCGGAGCAGGTCCTGCCCCTACCTCGGGCCAGAGGCGAACCCTAGGCTGTAGAAGCAGCTTCAGAGTCTGCCCTGACCCAGTCCCGCGCGGAGAGCTGTTGCCAGGAACTGCAATATTAATAGGTACAAACTTCCTGGAAAGATTTTCGTCTTCGTGGTAGATGACCCCTCCTTGTCCGCAGGGGCAGGCGACCGAGGAGCCTGGGACCCACGGGAGCCGGAGACATTTGGGACTCATGGAGCGGAGGCTCAGGAGAGCTGAGGTTCATGGTTGGAGACCCACTCGGTGGGCTGGTCGCAGACGCCGCGGGGCAGGGTCTGGCTCGCCTTTGCAAGCTAGGTCCCTTGCATTGGAGCCGCGACGTCCGACCGCCTGTCCTGTCCTCGGGAGCGCGCACGCCCTGGGCCACCCCGCCCGCATGCACCAGCCGCAGCTCCTCCTCCGGATCGGCTTCGGGGACCTCTGGTCACTTAGCAGCACCCAAACAACTCAGCAGTTGGTCCCATAGGTGCGTGTCATTCCTTCCTCTTGGACTACCTGGCCCAGAAGTGGTTGTAGCCAAAGCCACCTCTCTCTCTCCCAGTCGCTAAGAGAGGACAGATCGGGAAGCGTCCCATCCGCCTCCTGGTCTCTGTGTGGTCAGTCCCTGCCAGCACCTTGCGGATAGTCAGGTCCCAGTGCCCACGCAGGATGCTCACTCCCGGTACAGTGGCTGGAGTTCCCAAAACTTGTTTTGACTGGTCTGGACAGGGGCACCTGTTCTGACTTGGTTGAATGTTCCCGCACTTGAAAGTCATCACTCATTGAAAATATTTATTGAAGCCGGTGTGGCGTCAAGTTTGTAATTCCAGTACTCTGGAGGCAGAGGCAAGTGATCTCCCAAGTTAAGGTCAGCCAGGTAGTGAGCCCTTGACTTATACAAACGAATTATTGTTACAAAGCAAACACAGAACTCCTCTTTCCCCCCGAACTTGGAAAAAAAAAAAAAAAAAGACAGAATTGAAACATACAATGTGACCAGATGGCCATGGGACCTCAAGGAGGAGAGGCAGGAAGGGGACAGACAACAGGCCAGAGCTGTGTTTGTAGAAGTGGTTAGGGTTGGGACTGGGTGGTTAGGAATGAGCAAGCCAGCCTCGGAGGCTCACTCACAAAGATGAAGACTGGCCTTGCTGGTTCCACAGGTGGTGTGGGATCAGAACAGCAGTTTTGGGCATGCTGGGTTTGATGCACCCATTGGACATCCAAGGGTAGGGTGGAGCAAATACTGGTCAGACAGGTCTCCATGATGAGATGGCAGACTGAGGAAAACACCTGAAGGAACCACCAGCCAGCCACCTCTGCTTATAGAGCATGTGACGTTACAGTAATTATTTTAGACATAGGGTCTCACTATGTAGGCATAGCTGGCCTGGAGCTCTCTGTAGATCAGGCTATCCTCCATGCAAAGATCAGCCCGCCTTAGTCTCCTGAGTGCTGTCATCCCAGCCTGAAGTAAAAATTTAAAATTTAACTAATTTAAATTGAAAAACAGTTATTGACTCAGTTATTTGAAAATCTTTATTATGTCTGAAACAACTAGAGTATAGACATCTGTTTTTTCTTTTTTCTTTTTTCCCCCTTCCCTTCTTCCTCGAGCCCGCTCGCTCTGGCTCCCACTCGCTCGGCCTGCTTACTCTGGGCCCCTCTGGCTCCGTCCTGCTTGTAAGTACACTGTAGCTGTCTTCAGATACCCACAAGAGGGCATCAGATCCCATTAGAGATGGTTGTGAGCCTCCATATGGTTGCTGGGATTTGAACTCATGATGGTTTATAGTCACCTCTAAGTCCAGCTCCCGGGAATCAGGTACTCATTTTATTTTGTCTTATTTTTTGAGTGTGGATGTGTTGCCTGTCTGTCTGTGCATCACATGCACGCCTAGTGCCAGAGAAGCTAAAGAGGGCACAGGGTCCTCTGGCTCAGCTAGTTCCAATTCTTCAACGACTTCCTCCTCCACTTCTTGTTTGTTTGTTTTTGTTTTATTTTGTTTTGTTTTGAGGCAAGGTCTTTCTGTGTATCCATGGCTGATCTGGAACTCTGTAGACCAAGCTGGCCTCAAAATCACGGAGATCCTCCTGCCTCTACTTCCTGAGTGCTGTGATTAAAGGCATGCAGCACCAGGCTTGGTGCTAATAATGCTTCTTTGTTTTGTTTTGTTTTGGATTGTTTTTGTTTTTCAAGACAGGGTTTCTCTGTGTAGCCCTGGCTGTCCTGGAACTCACTCTGTAGACCAGGCTGGCCTCGAACTCAGAAATCCGTTTGCCTCTGCCTCCCAAGTGCTGGGATTAAAGGCATGTGCCACCACTGCCTGGCTCTAACTATGCTTCTTAAGAAGCTGGGAGCATCAGAGTGGGTTGGTGATGTGTTTCCAGGGCCTGGCACATGGACCATAGAAGGGGGCTCTGATTCATCCCTGATTCCTGAACATCTCAGGTGCTTAGAAGAATTCTGGTGTGTGTGTGTGTGTGTGTGTGTGTGTGCGCGCGCACACATGAATGTAATCCAGGTGCACATGAACGTAATACAGGGTTTTATGTAAAATGAGATACAAAGCTATAAGGAACAGGAGTCACTGGGTGTTGACGGAGACCAGGCTCTCAGGAGATGCTTCTCAGTACTCATTATTACCATTAACACAGTCCGAGACGTACCACCAAGCAGATACCCTTCCTCATTCTAGGCTCCAGAGACGCCCTGAAGCAAGGTACAGAGGCCAGACACCTACTGTGTCCCCAGGTTTTGAAGTTCTCATTGCCTCCCACCTGTGAGTGCTTGATGAACCACGCTCCCAGAAGAACCAGGAACCAGGCTGAGCAAATTTCAAGTTGGGAGCTTCCACCTGTCTGCATGGGTTGCTCAGGCTTGCACCACGCAATGCTATTTTGTTCCTTCACCACTGTGACTTTAAACCCACACTCCTCCTGGTCCTGCTCAGTTCTTTCTAATAGCTACTAGGGAGTCCAGTGAACAGAGAAGGGTGGAACATTCCAAGAGGAGTCAGGAAACTACAGCAGAGGTTCCTAGGCAGCAAGGTCCTTGGTGATACGGGAGAAGGACCAAGATGGAGCTGTGCTGGACCAGGGCTAGATAGAGATGTATTTCCTAGGAGTGAGGGGACATTGAAGCAATGGAGAGGTAACCTGTGTGCTGTCCTCTGGGGACAAGGGACAAATGGAGGACAAAGGCAACTAGGAAGGTGTTACATTGTCCCCCTACACCCTTCGTCATCCAGTTTCCATATCTAGGCAAGAACTGACCTGCCTCTAATCTGGCACTTACCAGGCAGAGCAGGCATTGTTTGCCCAGTGAGTACACAGGCACTTTCATTTTCCAAAGCCCTGACCTCTGGCTAATGGATGGGCATTGCCCTGTCAGCTACAACTGGAAGCCACCTGTGCCACTTCTTTGTCACCTATGTCAATAGCATAAATGCTCTGTGCCCTGTCTTCCATGCCAGAGTGAGTAGTAATTGTCCATAACTTGGCTCTTCTGGGAGTCTGGATCCCTGAGGCACTGGGTGGGTAGGGCAGAGCCTTTCTCTCCACGATTCATCCCTGATCAGTGGTCATATAACACGGTTGAATGACGAACATCACTGATGTAGTCACTGTGATCTGCGGTGGACTTCCAGCCACAGAACCTGGTTGGAAGTGGCTTGCAGACCAGGCACAGGGGCCTGCCCTCTCAGCAGCATCCTCCATCCCACTACCCATGGGTTAGGTAGAGCAGGGCAGGTTTCGGCCACTACTGAGGGGAGAATTGACTGAGACTTTGCAAAGTGCAAGGGTCACACCCCTGGGCCTGCTGCCCAGTGGGCTCAGCTGCTGGGTGCATGAGCTGCTGGGGCTCCAGATGAGATGGTATGGCATGCGGAAAGAGGCCAGGGACAGGCAGGAGGAGGCAGAGAGAAGCAGGTACTGGGCCCATGTCAGGAAGGAGGAAGGCAAGAGAGCAGATTGGGCTTCAAGGCTGGAATAGCCTCCTTACTGTGCTGACCTCCTGCTGGGCACTCCTGGTCACATGACCTCTTCACTTTATAACCCATAATAAAGCTGGGTGTGGTCGTGAACCCCTTTAATTCCAGCACTTGGGAGGATTGCCATGCACATACACAAATACATTCGCAAATGAAAAAACACACGTGAACTCACACATGCAAGCACATATACAAATACCAATTTTTAAAAACACACTCACATACACAAAACTTACAAACACAAATACAAGCATAGGCATATACAAAAAAAACCCACAAGTCACACACTGCGGTGAGAGCAGCCTCTTTTTAGGTTGACCCCTTCTTCTTAGATCCACTGACCTCATTCCCCAGAACTCTGCCTTCCCAGTTGTCCAGTTTGGGAAACAGAGGCCTGGGCAAAATCCCCTCACTGAAATAAATGCCTTTCAAAGTTCACCTGAGCCTTTGTCCTGCCCTGACATGGACACTAGAGCCAGAGTCTCTGCTTCTATGTCCCTTGCCTCTCTGAGGTACAGAAAAAGGATGGTCCCTTCCTCAGACTCTGTCTTTCTCTCACACAGCGTGATCATCTGACAAATGAAGGCAGAAATCCTGCTGAGGGAGGGAAGAGGGGTGTATCCTAGGTGAGGGGTGCAGTTGCTAGGAGAGATTCTGTGTGTGTGTGTGTGTGCGTGTGTGTGTGTGGTGTGTGTGTGTGTGGTATGTGTGTGTGAGTGTGTGTGTGAGTGTGTGTGTGAGTGTGTGTGAGTGTGTGTGAGTGTGTGGTGTGTGTCTGTGTGTGGTATGTGTGTGTGTGTGTGGTGTGTGTGAGTGTGTGTGTGTGGTGTGTGTGTGTGAGTGTGTGTGTGAGTGTGTGTGTGGGGGGGTGTGTGTGTGTGAGTGTGTGAGTGTGTGTG
>NW_021620862.1:6472177-6484602 GCF_004785775.1 Grammomys surdaster
ATATACCTCTGAGTGGCCTGGAACTCATCACGTAGACCAGGCTGGCCGGTGTGTGTGAGTGTGTGTGTGAGTGTGTGTGTGTGGTGTGTGTGAGTGTGTGTGTGAGTGTGTGTGTGTGGTATGTGTGGTATGTGTGTGTGTGGTGTGTGTGTGGTATGTGAGTGTGTGTGGTGTGTGAGTGTGTGTGTGTGTGTGTGTGAGTGTGTGTGTGGGTGTGGGTGTGGTGTGTGTGTGTGTGGGGGTGTGGTGGTTGAGGCAGGCAAGGTCTTACTATATACCTCTGAGTGGCCTGGAACTCATCACGTAGACCAGGCTGGCCTCAAACTCACAGAGATCCACCTGCCTCTGCCTTTCCCATGCTAAGATTAAAGACATGTGTCACCATGTCTAGCTAAGACATGTTTTTGTTTATGCTCTTTTGAGACAAAGTTTCTCTGTGTAGCCCTGGCTGACCTGGAACTCACTTTGTAGACCAGGCTGTCCTCAAATTCAGAGAGCCACTTACTTCTGTCTGGGATTAAAAGTGTGTGCCACCACCACCCAGGAAAGATGTGTTTTTTTGAACTGAGGTTCTCTTGGAGTGGGGAGGCTTTGCTACAGAGAATTTGCAATAGGCAGAGGGGAAAACCTACCAGCTCAGCAATGGTGTTAAGGGTTCGGTAATGACCCCTGATTAGGGTATTGGTTTTCGTCCTCTGCCTGACTAACCTCCCTTCATTCCTTGCATCTCCCTCTACCTAAAGGGAAGGCCAGGCTGTATCAGGTACTGGGCTCAGACTCCACAGATTCTTCAACCCAGAGAGGCAGGTGTGAGGATATAGGCCAAGTCTCTGAGGCATAGAGAGACCGAGACCTGAGACCTTCTCAAGAGAGGACAGGTCACACTCAACTCAGGCCTGGTGTTAATGCTGCTCTTTCTGCTCCACAGGACCTGGATATCTTGCCTGTGCCTCTCAGCTTTGGACAGACTTGGAGGCTGATCCTTCTCCTGTCTTACTTTCCATTTCTCTTCCATGTTGTAGGAGTGGAGGTATTCTTGGTCATCAGCCAAATGGGTCCTGCACATTGTCCTTGGTAACGGAAGCCATGACAGCGCTAAGCCTTGAATGGCTAAATAGCTTCACTCTCAAACCACTCAGGGGGCTCTATGTATACTGCTGGTGTATCTACCAACCTGTTAAAGGACATGACAGTGTCACAGTAAGCCACTAGGACAGGGTATCACTCAGGCTTGATGGTTTACCAACAGCCTAATTTCTGTGCTAAAACAGATACCCAGTAAACAAAGTGGCCAAATTTAGTTGCAGCTCCTCAGAGGACAGGATCCTGCCTTTGTTGCGAGGATCATTCCCAGATCAGTCACCCATGACATTCCATTAACTCATAGGGTCTCAAGAGAGGCAGGGTAACTGGTGATCTAATTATGTCATTGAATGAGCTCTCCAGGTACTACATGACCAAGGCCACATAGCTAATGCCAGGGGAGTTGGCATTGGGACTCAGGGCTCTCTGACACCAAAGTCCACATTTTTTTCCTGCTATCCTTCTAGCAGGCTTGTGGGGTGAGGAGGTGGAGGCTTCCCATGTAGTCTGACAAAGCAGGGCCTGAGAGCTCCAGGGAGTTGACTCTAAGAACTTTCCTGGCCTCAAGGCCTAGGTCTCCTAAGCTCCTTACCAAGTAGCCTTCTTAACAGTGTCTCTCTGAGATTATGGCTGGCTGTCTCTGGCAGTTCTGAGCATTGTGACTTTGTGACTCGCTGATACCTGGCCCTGCTGCTTCAGGCTCTGGTCTCTGGTGACTGGAGAGATTGGTTAGTAGATGAGTGTTTGCTGAACAAGCCCAAGAACCTGAGTTCAGACAGGTGTTTGAACGGTGTGTGTGTGTGTGTGTGTGTGTGTGTGTGTGTGTGTGTGTGTGTACAGAGACTTGCTGGAGCTTGCTGGAGCTTGCTGGGGCCGGGAAATCTCTACTTCATGTTGCAGTGGCTCCATCCTCTCTCCTACAGAACTCTGCAAATCAGTCCTCCACAGTCCTCCACTCTAGCAACTGAGCTACCGAAGGAAGTTGTTAACTCTGCAAATCAGAACTCACCAGAACTGCCTCCAGATGTTTGCTGACCCTCAGTGCCCTTCAGGACATAAGAAGAGACAGCCGGATAAGGGAATTAGCTCAGAGTAGAGTGTTGGCCTAGCATGTATGGGACCTTGGGTTCCAACCCTAGCTTTCAAACATAAAATAAAAAATAAAGCAAAAACTTCAAAAGAGAAAAAAGTGTGTGTTCCAGGACAGGAGGAAGAAATTGATTTATTTCTTTAGGAATCTGAGCCAAAGACAGATTTGAAAAGAGTCACCATTTCTTTTCTTTTTTTTTTTTTTCCTTCCATTCTCCTCCTCGTTCCGGCCCCGCTCACTTCCATCCATAGGGTTTTTATTTATTCATCTATTATATGTAAGTACACTGTAGCTGTCTTCAGACACCCCATAAGAGGGCATCAGATCTCACTACTGATGGTTGTGAGCCACCATGCAATTGCTGGGATTTGAACTCATGACCTCCGAAAGAGGTTAAACTCTTAACTGCTGAGCCATCTCACCAGCCCGAGTCACCATTTCTTAAGCACCGACTGTGTTGAATAACTAATCTAGGCATTATATACATGCATGTGTGAGGTCACATGAATGTGTGTATGAATAACTAATCTAGGCATTGTATACATGCATGTGTGAGGTCACATGAATGTGTGTATCATGCTTAATCCTGATTGTCAGTTTAATTAGATTCGGAGTCAGCTAAAATAACACCCTGGGCATGTCCACTGAGACATCTCTAGAAAGGATTAACTAGGGCATGTCCACTGAGACATTTCTAGAAAGGATTAACTGAGGGGATAGGCTCTCCTCTCCTCTAGAGGGGGGGTGCTTACATTGGCAGTCTAGATTTGAGGTCTAAGGTACTTTGTTTTTTCTTTCTTTCCCTCTTTCTTTCTTCCTTTCTCTCTTTGTTTCTTTCTTTGTTTTTGTTATTGTATTTTAAGTCAGGGTTTCTCTGTGTAGCCCTGGGTTCAAACTCAAGATCTACCTGCCTGTGCCTTCAAGGAGTGCTGGGATTAAAGATGTACACCGACCCCTCCTGGCCTGATGGACCTTTCAGAGTCACGTAGAAGGAATGCTTTAGCTGACGATTACTTTGATCATAACGGCCTGAGGGCATGTCTGTTGGGAATTCTCTTGATTTTGTTGTTTGTTTGTCTCCCCCAATCCCACCCCATCCCTGTCACAGGGTTTCTTAGTGTAGCCTTGGCTGTCCTAAAACTAGTTCTGTAAACCAGGCTGGCCTTGAACTCACAGAGATCTACCTCCTTCTGCTTCCCTGGAGTGCTGGGATGAAAAGCCAGCACTGCCTGGCATGGAGTACTAACTAATAACTCACTATGTAGCCCTGGTTGTCCTCATACTTGCTATGTAGATCAGGCTAGCCTCACTTACAGAGATCACCTTCCTGCCTCCACCTCAGGAGTGCTGGGATAAAGAGCATGTGCCCCGTACATGGACCTGGAGCTCACCAGGTGGCTAGACTGGTTGGCCAGTAAGCAATAGAGCTAGGCACTGGGACTGCAGGTACATAGTCTTGGCATTTGGCTCTTTACATGGGTGCTGGGATCTGAACTCAGATCTCTGTTCATGCTTGTGCATCAGGCCAACCCCCACCTCTATTCTTTGTAATTTTCACGGCAATCCTGTGAGGGGGCCTGTTGTCAACCCCTACTTTGAGGACTTTGAGGACATCAAGGGCTTATAGCTGCCATTTCTGCAAAGGTAGGAAGCACAGTTTCTCTCCACATTTTCATGTTTCTGAAATTGAGTTCTGAGCTAGGGAAATGGCTCAGTGGGTAAAGTGCTTCCTGCACAAGTGCGAGGACCTGAGTTCGAATCCCCAGAACTCACATAAAAGCCAGATGTTCAAAGTGAGCAGTGGTAACACTAGCACTCCCACAGGATGATGGGAGGCAGGGACGGCAGAACTTCAGACACATCTGAGAACAACAGAGACCCTACCCCAAGCAAGGTGGAAGACAAGGACCACCATGTGGGGCTGTCCTTAGACTGCCATATGTGTACTATGGTGTACACATGCCCATAGTCACACATGCACACACACACATACACACACACACACACACACACACACACACTCAACCAGTAGCTTGCTATAGCTTATTTGGTGACATCCTCCCACTTTTTCTTTTCGGAGTTCTGGGTTTTGAATCAGAACCTTCAGCATGCTAGGCAATTAATCGCTCTACCAGTACGCTACACTGCCTTATTTTGAGACAAGGTCTCATTAAGTGGATCGTACTCTATACCCCATGTAGGTCTCGAAGGTGTGATCCTCCTGCTTCAACTTGGAATAGCTGAGATTACAAGTGTATGCCAGGAGACGTGGCTGCATATGTTGAGGCAGGGTTTCACCATGTAGCCCAGGCTGTACGTGACTCGTCTGTGTAAACCCAGCTGATGCTGGGCACACAGAGTTGCCTGCCTGCCAACTGCTGGGGATACGGCATGCCTAGTGTACTGGCGTGTCTCAAAGCAAGGGCATCTTGACTTGGATGGGTGTCTTGACATAGCAACCTCCTTTGCAGTTCACCTTTATCATTCAGAACTTTTGGTTGCAAGTCGTGTAACTTCCTTTCAAAGAAAGAAAAATGATTGGCTGGGTAGTTAGGATGCTGAGCACAGATCACTGGGTTAGAGGAAGACCTGCAGGGACCCTGAGAGTGGGATCCAACCCTGGTAGATTTCTGACCATCTATTATCTCTGCTCAATTTACTAACAGGCTTTCTCTTCCCTGGGAAAGCCCCAAAGGTAACAATCCCAAGAGGAAAAGAACCCAGGAGATATGTTCTACTGCCTCTGTATCAATCTTAGGGAAGAGTCCACATTGGCCTTCCTGGGGTCACATGCCTATCTCTGTCCAATCCTTATGGCTTGAGAAAAAAGTATCACAATGATCCAACCGACATTGACACACCCTTTCCTATAGCCAGAAAATGTCACTGGAAGTGGGTAGCAGTGAGCCGGCCATTAGCACTTTTGTACCCAATGGTCATTTTCATAGGATGCCACCCACTGTCCCCGGAGACAAGAGGATCTTAGGAAGAACATCGGAAGTCTACGGTTTCCCCTTCTCTTGTGAAGTAGTATTCTAAGGTTGTAAATCAGACCACAGAAAACAACGTTGTTTGAAGGAGTTGATAAAGCAATGAAATATGCACATAATATACTAGATGTGATTATGTTTAAATCTCTCATCTAGGAAGGATCTGTTTGCAGACAGAGCTTTAACAGAAACATGTAAAAGCTTTTAGAAAACTAAACCTGTGAATTTGTCATGTAGAATTTAAGCCCCAAAGCTCTGGCTTTTTAACGCTGGCCTGAGATTGTAGTACCTCTTCTGTTCTCCCCATATTTTCATTTCTGTTCCTGTTGTTGTTGATAAAATACCCCAACAAAAGCAATTTAAGGAGAAAGGGCTAATGTAGCTCACAGTTTCAGGTTACAGCCAATCAGCCATCCAGCCATCCAGGGGAAACAAGGCAGCAGGAAGGAGAAGCAGCCAATCACATCACAGTCAAGAGCAGAGAACCACGAACTAATGTATGCACACTTGTGTTCAGCTTGCTTTCTTCAAACAGTTCAGAAGCTCCCTGCCCAGGGAATGGTGCCACCCACAGTGAGATCTTCCCATCTCAATTAATACAATCTAGACAAGCCCCCACAGACATAACTACAGGATGAACTATTCTACAGAACTCCTCACTGAGACTCCCTTCTCCACAAGACTCTAGATTGTAACAAATTGACACCCTCCTATGATCCTTCCTACCTCCATCTGTCTTTTCTCAGTTGCCCACTGTTACAGTTGCCTCTCATTTCCAGCCATCCAAATCCTACCTTTACCTAAAGGTCATCATCAGATTTTCAGGGTCTTCCCAAAAAACTCCATCTTTTTCTCTTATTATTTTGTCTTGTCTTGTTTTTGTTGTGGTTATTGGCTGGGTGGTTTTCTTTCTTCTTCTTTGTTTTTTTGTTTTGTTTTGTTTTGTTTTGTTTTTCGAGATAGGGTTTCTCTGTATAGCCCTGGCTGTCCTGGAACTCACTGTGTAGACCAGGCTGGCCTGGAACTCAGAAATCCGCTTGTCTCTGCCTCCCAAGTGCTGGGATTAAAGGCGTGCGCCACCACCGCCCGGCTGAGAACTGACTCTTTCACGTTGTCCTCTGATCTCTGGCAAGTCTCCCTTCCCCCATAAATCCATACATAGATACATATATATACTTTAAAAAAAACTGAATTACTATGGGAAATGTATATTTGGTATGTCACTAGCTGTTTTAGTTTTAGAGTATGGTGAATGCTTCAGAGGACAGGAGGACCAGCTGAAACAACTAGCCTCGTGGACTGAGCAACTACTAGACTTTTGAACTTCCCATTCCCAGCTCCCCGTTGTTGGGTTAGTTGGACTGCACACTGTAAGTCATTACAGGATTCTTGAGAATCCTGACTAAGCTGGAACTGTGAAGAGGTAGGTTCCAACAGATGTGCTGGCAAGTAAGTGCAAGCAGACAAAAAAGCGTGAGTCTTCCTTCTTCCAATGTCCTTACATAGGACTCCAGCAGAAGATGTGGCCCAGGTTAAAGGTGTGTACCCCGCCTGGATCTGGAACTCCCTTTGTCAAAGACTGGCCTTGAACTCAGAGATCTGCTTGCTTCAGTCTCTGGAATTAAAGGTGTGCACTTCCTTGCTTGGGCCTAAGGTTTTCATGGCCACTATGTCTTAAGATCTCCATGTGAAGATCCAGGTCAGAAACTTGTGTCTCCCAGCCTCAAGGTCTGGATCACAGGTGAGCCCTCCAATTCTGGATTGTAGTTCATTCCAGATGTAGTCAAGCTGACAACCAGGAATAACTACCACATATGGGTTCTCAGGACTTGAACCCTGATCCTCATACTACTTCTTCCTCCCCCTCCCTCTCCTCTTCTTCCTTAAGATGTAATTTTTTTAAAAGATTTATTTATTTTATTTATATAAGTATACTGTAGCTGTCTTCAGACACACCAGAAGAGAGCATCAGATCCCATTACAGATGATTGTGAGCCACCATGTGCTTGCTGGGAATTGAACTCAGGACCTCTGGAAGAGCAGTCAAACGGGGTATTTCTATTCAGTTCTGGCAGATGTAAAATGTGTAGCAATCCTCTTGCCTTAACCTCACACATGCTGGGATTGCAAGGGTACATACAGCAAGATACCTGATATTTTATTTTAAATCTTAAACACTTGTTTTACTTAAGTAGAGAAAAAAACAAAACAATGTATCAGATTACCACAGACACCATTGTTTAGAATATTTTATTTAGGTAAAAAAAAAAAAATTAAGTGTTGAGAGAGATATTTAAAATGGCAGCACACTTGCCAGGCAGTGGTGGCGCACGCCTTTAATCCCAGCACTTGGGAGGCAGAGGCAGGCGGATTTCTGAGTTCGAGGCCAGCCTGGTCTACAGAGTGAGTTCCAGGACAGCCAGGGCTACACAGAGAAACCTTGTCTTGAAAAACCAAAAAAAAAAAGTAAGACATTAGTAACATTAAGAGAAGAAGTAACATTAAAGAAACAAACATATCAAGGAAATAATTTAGGACAAAAACCAGAGCAATCGATTTCTCTGCTGCAATGGGGGCAGTGGTGCCTGGATGCTTAATTTTGTGTGTGTGTGATATTATTTGTATGTGCATGTAGATTGTAGAGAGTGGATGCCTGTGTATGTTGTGTGTATGTGTGTCTGTGTGTAAGCCAGGGACTGACTTCACTACTCTGCATGCATACTGGCATGGCAGAAGAGGGCTTCAGATGCCAGTATAGATGGTTAGAACTCAGGACCTCTGCAAGAGCAGCCTGTGCCTTAAACTCTGAGCCATCTCTTCAGCCCCTTCACTTTGATTTTTCAGGCAGGATCTCAACCTGAACCTAGAGCTCCAATTTGGTTAGGCTGGCTGGCCAGCAACCCCTGGGGTCCTCCTGACTCTGCCTCAGGCACACACTGTCACACACTGTCACAGGCACACACTGTCACAGGCACACACTGTCACAGGCACACACTATCACAGGCACACACTGTCACAGGCACACACTGTCACAGGCACATACTATCATGCATGGCTTTTTACAAGTGATAAAGATCTGAGCTCTGATCCTCAGGTTTGTGCTGCAGGTTACTTTGCTAGGCTTAAACTTGCTATGTAGCTCAGGCTGGTTTTGAACTCAGGGCTTCAACCTCTGTCATGCTGGGATTATAGGAGGGTAGCAGCCTGTGCAGCTCCACTTGGCTCTGTGATCCAGCACAGCAGATCCAACAACATTCAAAGTGACTCTGGCCAGTGGAGACGTTGGATGAAGCTTAGGCAAGCTCTACCGAGAGAGACGTACCCCATACCAGGGTTCGAGGACGAGTGTGTGGTGCGTTTGCAAATGGCCATCAATTCCTGGTCATGGGTCGTCCTCAAGAAGCCAGCATGTCCTGCATGTCCTCTCAGTCACTGAGCCATGTGTTGGGTTTGCACAGAGGTAGTCTGTCACCCTGTGGAGATGGCACATGAGAGATCTGCACTGGCAGGTGCAGAAGGCCCAGGGAAGCTATGTGAGCAGGTGGCTCAGATGCCTTCCACAGTGACTCCTGCTTCTCAGACTCTGTTCCTAGGACTTCAACGGTTGTTCCTTGGGATCAGTTGGCTGAGAAGGAATGATTCCAGGCCTAGCTTACAGATGGCACTGCAGGATGCTGGCACCAACAGAAAGTGGGCAGCTGAAGCCCTCAGCCACGCTCCAGGTGGACCTGCAGGACTAGGGTAAGGAATGTCGTGCAGCAGTCAGATAGTCAAGAGGCATGTATATTTGTTTACTCGGCCTGAAATGAGAGATGGATGGAGGCAGGGATCTACAGCAACTCGGCAGTGAGGGAGGAAAACTGCTGTCAGGTGACCACTAGGCCTCAGGTCAGAGGATGTGGCCAGATCTCTCTAGATAGGCATAGGCACAGAATGTGAAGAAGGTATTTATGTCACAGGTGTTTGCCTTATGAGTCAGCACCAAAAAACCCTGCCTGAGACAATTAGGTTAAAAAGAAGAAAGGTAGGCTGGATTGATGGCTCAGAGGTTAAGAGCACTGGCTGCTTTTTGAGAGGTGTTGAGTTCAATTCCCAGCAACCACATGGTGGCTCACACCCATCTATACTGGGGTCTGATGCCCAATTCTGGCATATAGGCATACACACAGACAGAACACTGTATGAGGAAAGAAAGAAAGAAAGAGAGAGAGAGAAAGAGAGAGAGAGAGAGAAAGAGAGAGAGAGAGAGAGAGAGAGAGAGAGAGAGAGAGAGAGAGAGAGAGAGAAAGACTTACCTGGGCTCAGGTTTGGATGTTTCCTGCTGTTTCTTTTGGTCCTGTAGCAAGGCAGCATACTATGGTAGGTGCCCTTACCTCATAGCTAGGAACAAGATAAGAAAGAGAAGCACCTCTTTTAAGGGCACCCCCTCTCATGACTTAGAATCTACTTAGTCTCATTTTCTCAAGGTCCCATCTCCTAGTGTCACCCTTTTATCGACAAATCTGTCAGGGCGACACATTTAAACCACAATTCCCAAAGAGAATTGTTGTAAAGGAGCCCTGCCAATCTGTGGAGGTGAATCCGTCTCTTCCCAACCACCCCAGTGCTTGCTCAGTGCGTCCATACGGCAGCAACCATGGCAGAATGGTGGCAGCTACACATAGAACAGCACAGGGGTGACTGAAGTTCACTGGCATCTACTGCTTAGTAGCAGTAGATTGGCCAACAGCAGAGGCCAGTGTTCAGCCCACATTGCTGCCCAGCCAGGAGGACCCAGGCAGCCACTGAGTATAAGCTGACCACACTGGATTCTTTCCATCATGCTAGGGACAGAAAGTTGTCCTTTGTGGATTCTGGGGATGCGTCCTCTGCCCTCAGTGTTCCAACTAGGACTGTCAGCCACACAGCACCTTGTCACCTCTGTGCTCCACACAGTATTGCCTCAGAATAAGGACACTGCTTTTCATTGAGTAGAAATGGCCTGACCTGGTTTAATCCCATACCCAGGAGCGGCTGATTGCCCAGGAGCAGCTGACCTAACGGAAAGGAAGGATAAGCGGCCAGGTGCCTACTGGGCACCAATGCTTTGAAGGAATGAGGCTCTGTCTTACAGGGCAGAACGGGTGCTCTGAAAGGAGATTGTAATATGGCCAACACATATGGGTCTGGGACTCAAGGGGTGGGTAACATAGGGGACCCAGCCTCAAACACAAAGCAAACACATGAGGACAGGGTCTAGGGCAGAGCAGAGGGTCGAAGTAATGCATCAATGTGACACTGGTGTGTAGGATACCTTCTCTTCAGCGTTCTGGGGTTCCCTCCCCATCCATTCAGCTGCCCAGAAGCTGAGCAGTCCCTAAGGGATCGTCATGGAAAGTTATTTAAGTATCTATCTTTGGTGTTCCTAAGACCTAGCTTCCCCAGGGAGCTTAGAATTTCCTCTTTTACTAGAGCAGCTCTTCGGGCCTCAGTTACCTCAGAATTGATGACTTCAGGACAACCTGCTAAGACTGACCTTTTCTGGCCGGGATCCGGAATCCGCTGACCTGTAACCTCTTGAGGCTAGCCAGCTTCACCAGGTGTGAAAATCCTGGACTCCATCCCTACTCTGAGTCTCCCAAGAGTCCTCTAAGTCACTTGTCTCTCAGCTCCCTGCAGAGGACCCATGGAGACAAACCTGAAGCGAGAAGGGGATAGTCAGGCTTAGGCTGCACGCAGCAGCGTGTTCCACTTCACTCAAGTCCAGGGCGAACGGTGGTTTCTCACTGGGTGGTTTAATGACCCAGACTCAGTGGTTCTCCAGGCACTAGAGACTAGGGGCGGGGCCCAGCTCCGTTCCCTCCAGAGGATACAAATCAACCAGGAGAACCAGTTTACACGGGTCCCCAGGAATCAGCAGCGCTCCCCCACCCCCACCCCCGGAGCTCACCCGCGCGGAGGAGGAGGAGGAGGCGAGGAAGAGCCAGCTCCAGGAAGACCTGGCTATAGGGATGTACTGGAGCAATGGGGGACCTGAGTCAGGGCTGAGGTCAGGGCACCCGCGGGATTAGCCTTCTGACATGCCACGCAGCGATTGGGATTTGCGGGAAGGAGCTGATGAGCACCCATCTGCTGGCCAGCCTGGTGCCCTGGTGCTGCCTCTGGGCCAAGCCTGGCATACCTCGGACCTGTGGACTTCATGTGGAAGCTAGTGACAGCTGAAACCACTTCCCTCGTCCCCTCCTTCCCTTCCCTCCCCAGAATCAGGCTCAAGCAGTTTGTTTTTTGAAGATTTTATTTTATGTATATGAATACACTGTAGCTGTCTTCAGACACATCAGAAGACAGCATTGGCTCCCATTACAGATGGCTGTGAGCCAACATGTGGTTGCTGGGATTTGAACTCTGATCCACTGGAAATGCAGTCGGTGCTTTTAACTGCTGAGCCATCTCTCCAGCCCTCAAGTAGGTTTTTTTTTAATACATTCTCATAATTTTATTTTATGTGCCTTGGCGTCTTGTCTGTATGCATGTCTGTGTGAGACTGTCAGATCTCCTGGAACTAGAATTACAGTTACAGACAGTTGTGGCTGCCATGTGGTTGCTGGGAACTGAACCCAAGTCCCCTGGAAGAGCAGCCAGTGCTCTTACACTAACTGGGCCATTTCTCCAGCCCAGTTAGGTTTTTGTTTTGGTTTTGTTGTTGTTGTTTTCTTTTTTTAAAAAAACGTACTTATTTTATGTATAAAAGTACACTGTTGCTGTCTTCAGACATATCAGAAAAGGGCATCAGATCCCATTACAGATGGTTGTGAGCCACCATGTGGTTGCTGGGAATTGAACTCAGGACCTCTGGAAGAACAGTCAGTGCTCTTAACCACTGAGCCATCTCTCCAGCCCTTGTTTGGTTTCTTAAATCGGTTTTTTTTTTTTTTTTCAGATGGGGCTTTTCTGTGTAGCCCTGTCTGACATGGACTCACTCTGTAAACCAGGCTGGCCTGGAACTCATAGAGATCTGCCTTCCTCTGCATCCAGAGTGCTGGGATTAAAGGCGTGCACTACCACTGACAGTGTTTTGTTTTTAAACGTAGACTTTTTCCTGCTGTTAGATTTTTGGCGCACAGCTCAGAACAGACCACACCAGAGCAAAGGGTTCCAAAGTGGAGGGGGTTTATTCAGGGCAGAAGGCAAAGGTGGGGAGAGAGATTGAGAGAGAGAGAGAGATTGAGAGGGAGAGAGAGAGAGAGAGAGAGAGAGAGAGAGAGAGAGAGAGAGAGAGAGAG
>NW_021620862.1:6484612-6526248 GCF_004785775.1 Grammomys surdaster
GAGAGAGAGAGAGAGAGAGAGAGAGAGAGAGAGAGAGAGAGAGAGAGCGAGCAGAGAAGTGGAGGCCGGCCATGACCACGTGGAGAGAGGGGGAAGGGAAGTGGGAAGAGGCTAGGGGACAGAGAAAAGCTAGAGGCAAGAGAGCAAGAGAAAGAGAGAGGAGGAGGCAAGCAGCCCCTTTATAGTGGGCACGCCTACCTGGGTGTTGCCAGGTAACTGTGGGGAGGAGCATACCTGGGTGTTGCCAGGTAACTGTGGAGGTGGAGTTTAGACAGAATACTAACACCTGCCACTTTCCTTAATATTGACAACATCATGGTAAGGCTAGCCTGGTCTACAAACCGAGTTCCAGGACGCTCAAGGATACAAAAAGAAACCCTGTCTCAAAAAAACAATAAATAAACAAATAAAATAAAAAGTTACATTATTTATCCATCCCCTCATTCATTTTAATGACACGTGAAATACAAGAACAACTTTTGGAGGTGTTTTTTTGTTTGTTTGTTTGTTTGTTTGTTTTTCAAGACAGGGTGTCTCTGTGTAGCCCTGGCTGTCCTGGAACTCACTCTGTAGACCAGGCTGGCCTTGAACTCAGAAATCCGCCTTCCAAGTGCTTGGGATTAAAGGTGTGCGCCACCACCGCCCCGCTTTGGAGCTGGTTTGTTAATAGAATGATTATGCCTTCCCAGTGAAGTAACCCCAGCACCTAGAGCCTAGTAAAGAGGACAAAAAGCAACAAAGTAAGACTGGCTCCCACCAAGGTGGGGGGGGGGGGGAGGGAGGCCAGCCCTGAACATAGCCCCTGGCCCTTTGTATAGGTCCCTGGTGTTAAGTTACACTTTGACCAATTAACATCTTTCATAGAGACAGAAATTCCCTATTTGGTCATTTGGACAAATGGGAAGATTTACAATGTGCAGATATTGTCTTAATCATCCCAGGACAGCCACTGCTTTCTCTGGGCGGCTGTTAACCAACTCATGCTGCCTGGCTGGGATAGTTAGAGTCTTCCAGATAAGAGAACTCGAATTTAGGATGGCCCAGGACTCACTGGTGGCCTGACTGCACTGCCTCCACCT
Organism: Grammomys surdaster; assembly: GCF_004785775.1. NCBI lineage: Eukaryota > Metazoa > Chordata > Mammalia > Rodentia > Muridae > Grammomys > Grammomys surdaster. The sequence continues at coordinate 6,485,692 of NW_021620862.1, forward strand.
TAGAAATGCCAGAGAGGCACGCCCTTTCCTGTGGACTGGGACCTAGCTGGTGGGAATCTTAGTGAACAAATCTTTGTTTTGTTGGATATTTTTAAAGAGAGGATTTCTCTGTGTAACCCGGGCTGTCCTGGAACTCACAGGGATCTACCTGCCTCTGCCTTCTTAAGTGCTAGGAATCAGGTGCATACCACCACACCCAACTATTTGTTTTTTGAGACAGGGTCTCACTATGTAGCTCTGGCTGGCCTGGAACTTATTCTGAGGATCAGACTGGTCTGGAACTCAGAGATCTATCCTCCTGGGTGCTGGCTGCGATTAAAAGTCTGAGCTACCATGCCAGCAAGTGAGCAAAATTAACAAACGGCCTCTCTCTCTCTCTCTCTCTCTCTCTCTCTCTCTCTCTCTCTCTCTCTCTCTCTCTCTCTTGTTGTTGTTTTTTTTTAATTGTTTTTATTGTTGTTGTTGTTGTTTTTTTGAGACAGGGTTTCTCTGTATAGCCCTGGCTGTCCTGGAACTCACTCTGTAGACCAGGCTGGCCTCAAACTCAGAAATCCACCTGCCTCTGCCTCCCAAGTGCTGGGATTAAAGGTGTGCGCCACCACTGCCCGGCAACAAACATCATCTTTAATATGTCAGAAGTACAGTTTTTCCTTCCCACAGCTGCTCACACATTTGGGTAGCATACCCGTTCATCCTTGAGTGCGGCCTCAACTGCACTCTTTGTGCAACTGAATATTTCCTAAACAAGCTCTCAATATCCTTGATAGCAGTGATTTATTTTATTGTGTTCCTTCCAGCTTGTGGATCCCAAAGATGAAACTCAGGTCTTCAGGCTTGGTGGCAAGTACTTTACCCACTAACCTTAACCTTCTCACTAGCCATATTCTGTGGTGGGGGTGGGGTGAGGAACAGCAGGCTTTCGTGAAGTTCAGGTACTCTCAAACTAGATATGTAAAAGCAAAGATGACCTTGAATTTCTGGTCCCTCTGACTCCATTTCCCCATATTGGTATTACAGGCTATGGCCAGTGAGATCATGGGACTTCTGAGTCTGAAGTCAGTCTGAGCAACATACCCAGACTGTCTCAAGACACACACACACACAGAGAGAGAGAGAGAGCCTTAAAGCAAGAGTGTAGGTGAAATGCTCTGGTTATGGTCATAATTTTAGTGGTCTGACAGTTTTCTGCTCAAAGCCTGAAAATCTCCTCAAACCAAACATTGTTGATTACAAAAGAATGAAGCTCAGGACAGTAATTCTGTCCAGGGACAGCAGGACTCACTGGTACCCACCTGCAGTTTCAGCACTTGAAGCAGGAAGATCAAAAGGCCAGCCTGGGCTCCAAAGTAGGACTGTGTCTCAACAAAACCACCCCCTCAAACACGGATCCATCTACCTGAGACACAGGCTGGACACTGATGGAAAGGCAGGGCCAACCCACGCCTTCCCTTTTCACTTCTGAAATGGAAATAAAGACCTCATTGCCACCTGACCATCGAATCCTTCCCGTTTCCTGTGCTTCCCCTGCCTGACATGCTTTTCTCCTTTGTCCCATTCAGTGACATCTTTCCTGTAGTCACTCAGACCCCAGTCCCTGGCACCACTGACCCCCTTTTCTCAGGCAGAGTCACAACCTCTACATCCAAGTCCTCGTCACCCTATCTTTCAAGACCATCCAGGATGCCATCACTAAGTCCAAGGCGCTCACTGCACACTTACTAAAAGGTTTCCCATCTGGTCCTCCTTCCTGTTCCTAGTGTACAGCAGCTGGAATGACCTCATTAACGCACCTCCTACCATCACCTCCTTTGGCTTGACTCCCATCCAGGGTCCTTGGAGGTCCTATGACGCCTCACTTGTTCTGGCTTCACATCTGTTCTCCTGTCTTCTGCTGCAGCCACGCCCATACCCCTTCTGTTCCTGGAGCATACCAGGTTGTCTGCAGTGATTGGAACCAGAAGAACCTGACATACTTTTCTCTCCCACACTGTTCCTTGCTCTCTGTTTCTTCAGGACTTTACTTGAAAGACATGTTATTGATGGCAACTTGTGACACTACCCCACTCCCCGACCCCCACCATCGTGACAATTCCTTTACAACATATTTATCTCCATTTCTTTTCTCTTTAGCATTTGCCAATGTATTTAATAATCTATTCAAATGCATCATTTCTCTCATCAGAATGCAGCCCCGTGGATACGGGCTATTCTGCTCAGTTCTGTGGACAGACCCACAGTATCTCTTGGTACATGGGAGCAGCTCCGTAAATACCAGGTAAGGCAAAGGTAGATGGGGGTGGGGTGGAGGTGGGGGTCGCTGCTGGAGGTTACCTAACTAGAAACTAGCTGTTGGCCTAGATCCTGGACTTTTTAACTATAAAGCTTTCCTGCAGACATTTCCTTATCGACTAGAACTTTGCAAGGTTAATAGTAGTAATATTTATTATATGTACTATATATCTCTCCACCAGAATTCCTACAAGGGCACCAGTGTTTATATCCCAATTCTACACGTTTGCTACCTTGGTGAGGCCAATGCTCAATATCATAACTATGGGTCTCAATTCTCAATGGTCTCCCATTGGAAAGACTGAAAGTTTGGGACCAGGTATTTCATTGTTTCTTATAACTTCGGGTGGTGGTGGTTTGATAGGAATGGCCCCCATAGACTCAAGTGTTTGAATGTTTGGCCCATATAGAGTAGCATTATTAGGTGTGGCCTTTTGGGAGTATGTATGCCCTTGTTGGGGGAAATGTGTCACTGTGTGGGCTAATTTTGAGGTCATAAATGCTCTAGCTATGCCCAGTATGGTCCACAGTCTCCTTTCTGCTGCCTTCGGATCAACTCTCAGATCCTTCTTCAGCACCGTGTCTACCTGCATGCTGCCATGTTTCCCGTCCATGATAATAATAGACTAAACCTCTGAAACAGAAAGCCAGCACTAATTAAAGGTTGCCTTTGTCACGGTGTCTCTTCACAGCAATAAAATGCAAAGACACTGTCAAGAAATGTCTATATGCTGTTTTTTTTTTTTTAAAATAATTCTAGTTTTCATGTGTTTAAATGGGTATTTTGTGTCAGGCCTTGTATTCTTGTATATTTTCATTTAACTTTTGAAATGACAGATCTGCTACATATTTGTTGCAGGACTGTGAATCCTGAAACTGTTATTTACTAAAAAAAACCAAAACAAAAACAAAAACAAAAAATAAACCAACCCTGTTTTTAGTTGTTCTGTGGCACCACCGGGCAGTGGTGGCGCACGCCTTTAATCCCAGCACTTGGGAGGCAGAGGCAGGCGGATTTCTGAGTTCGAGGCCAGTCTGGTCTACAGAGTGAGTTCCAGGACAGCCAGGGCTATACAGAGAAACCCTTTCTCGAAAAACCAAAAAAAAAAAAAAAAAAAGTTGTTCTGTGGCTCATCCTTTAGAGCACATCTTTATCCCTTTGGCTGGAGTAGTCACACCCTTAATACACACTTTAATCCCAAACAGTGAAGATAAAGTTAGTTTGTAGAAGAAAGCACCCATGTTTGAAAGTGATGTCTAATTGTGTGGCAGACAAAGTGACGAGTCAGAGAAAGATTTGAAAATAGGACATGTCCAACTCTCATGAGAAGAGAGAAGCTACTTCCGGAGTAGGAGAGAGGCAAAGAAAGCAGTTTTCCTGGAGAGTTTTACAGAGACAAGACAGAGGAGCCAGAGAATGAGAAGGAGCCAGAAGATTAAAACAAATTGCCAGAGTTAGTTTGAGGCCAAGCAGAGCAATTCAGGAGAAGCTGGAGAAGCCGGATTGAATCGGTCGGCTTGGAGAGGAGTTTTGAGCAAGAACAGCTGAGTTCAATCAGAGAACTAGAAAGGGTGAGCTTACTCAGCAGCAAGTCTCAGAGTCGGAAACATTCTAGACTTAGATTGTGTGGAGGCTAGAAGCTTCCAGGACTAGGCCTATGTTAGCAGACTGAGGCAGTAAGATCAAAGATGACAATTACATCAAGCAATAAAAGTTAATTTTACATATATTAAGGTTACAGAAGCTTAAAGATCTGGAGGCAGGGACTGGGGTTACAGCCTGGCAGCTGGGGGCAGGGACTGGGGTTACAGCCCATGGTAGAATGCATGTAGGCCTGGGGTGCAATTCTCAGTCCTAAACACAATCAATTAAAAAAAACCCGAGTAGCTGGCAGTGGTGGCATATGCCTTTAATTCTAGCACTTGGGAGGCAGAGGTAGGCAGGTCTCTGAGCTTGAGGCCAGCTTGCTCTACAGAGCAGGTTAGGGTTGGGGCGTGGTGATGCACACCTTCACCTCTAGCACTTGAGAAGGCAGAGGCAAGTTTGAGGCCAGCTTGGTCTACAGATTGAATTCCAGGGTATCTAGGGATAGAGACCCTGTCTCAAAAACAAACAAACAAACAAACAAACAAACAAATAAAAAGCCAGGGACTAGTCCGGAGACAGCTCGGCAGACTAGAGAACTTGCTCTTGCAGAGAGGACAGGGGTTTCAGTCCCAGGCCCTACATGACAACTCACAGTGAAGTATAACTCTAGTTCTAAGAGATCCTATGGCCTCTTCTGACTTGTCTGGAAATGACCAGTCATGAAAATGTTGCATGCACATACATGCAAGCAAAACATCATGCATTTAATGTGATATCCTCCTAGATATTTTGGGTGGAGGTTTTTTTTAAAAAAAATAATTGTATGTGCATTGGTATTTTGGCCGCATATGTCTGTGTGAGAGTGTTGTATCCCCTGGAACTGGAGTAGCACTTGTGAGCTGGGAATTGAGCCCAGGTCTTCTGGAAGAGCAGCCAGTGTTCTTAACTGGGTCAACTCTCCAAACTCTTGGTTTTGTTGTTTTGTATGAGACAATGTCTCTTTATGAAGCCCTACCTGCCCTCTGCCTTTCCTGTACTGGGATTAAAGGTATGTGCCACTATGGCCTGCTTAGACGCACCTTGGAGAGTAAAAGCTGATGGAAAAGGTGAGAGAAGTAAGGGAAGAAAATGATTGAGCTACGGTGAGGAGCATGCTTATTCTCCTGTGGTGTGTGTGTGTGTGTGTGTGTGTAGTCTGTGTGCCCGCGTGTGTGTTTGGAGGCCCCAGCAGAAGTTGGGAATGATCTGATTGCTCTTCACCTAACTGAGGCAGGGTCTCTCAACTGATGTCCAAAGTGGCTGACAGGGCTAGTCAAGACTCTTACTTTCTGGGGAATCTGTCTTCCTAACACTGTAATTACAGGCAGAGCCTCACGAACACCAGTCGGTTTGTGGGGATGGGAATCCAGTCCTTATGCTTGTACACGTACTTAAGTCGCTGAGTCACTATGTGCTCAGTGCCAACGTGCTAGATGGCACACAGGCTCTACTCCCTAAAGCTGTGCCCGCCCCTTCTTCCTATTTGTTTCTACTTCAGGCAAAATTAGAAACTCTAGTTTGTTCTATCAGATATGGTTCTAGCCTATGGTTATGACTCCTTCATACTGAAGCTCAGACTTCATTTGCTATGTGACCTTCGGCAAATCTCTTCACCTACACGAGCAACCCCACTTGATCCGGCCATTGAGAATTATGTGTGTCACATTGGACCAGGCCTTCCCATACACTGTCAGCAGCATTTAACAGGCCTCCAAGGTACTGAAGAATTTGAATTTTCTCTTGTAATAAAAGAGCAATGGAATTAATTCTTCCACTTGCATAAAGTTTAAGTTTCCAGATTCCTTTCTAAAAGTTTCCTTTACAGTAGTCTAACTTTCCTAAGGGTTTGTTTTTGTTTTTTAAAAATCTTTTGAAAAAGGCTTTTATGGGCCGGGCAGTGGTGGTGGCGCACGCCTTTAATCCCAGCACTTGGGAGACAGAGGCAGGTGGATTTCTGAGTTCGAGGCCAGCCTGGTCTACAGAGTGAGCTCCAGGACAGCCAGGGTTACACAGAGAAACCCTGTCTCGAAAAAGAAAAAAAAAAAAAAAAAAAAGGCTTTTATGGGGTTGGAGGGATGGCTCAGTGGTTAAGAGCACTGACTGTTCTTCTTTCAATTCCCAGTAACCACATGGTGGCCCACAAGCATCTGTAATGAGATCTGATGCCCTCTTCTGGTGTGTCTGAAGAGAGCGACAGTGTGCTCATATGAATTAAGTAAGTCTTCACAAAAGGCTTTTACGTGCATCAGTGTTTTGCACACCACACATTTGTGCACGGTGCCTGTGGAGGCCAGCAGAGTTTTGGGTCCCCAGACCAGGAGACAAACTGAGTCATGTGGGTACTGGGAACTGAAACCAGGTCCTCTGGAAGAACAGATTTAACTGTTGAACCATTTTCTAGCCCCTTAAACATTTACTCTGACAATTTTCTAGGACTTTCATCTACAATCTTTTCCTTAATCTTAGGAACCATCAACTGGTCACTTTCTTAAGCTCTCTACTCCTGCCAAGTGTGGTAGCCAGTACACCACGCAGGAGTTCCAGCTCACACAGACTCAAAGAAAGAGGCTCCAAGTTCTAGTGGTACTTTTATTATTTTTCAAATTTTATTATTTGGGAAGGAGGCATAGACAACACACACAGCATGCACAGGGAGGTCACTGGAGACCTTGTCAGTTCTCAAGCAGGGCCTCGTGGTGCATACCTTTAATCCCAGCACTGGAGGAGAGGCAGAGGCAGGGAGGGAGATGTGTGAGTTTGACGTTTACTGAGTTCCATGACAGCCAGGGCTACACAGTAGGACCCTGTTTATAAAAAGCCCAGCCTGGTCTCAAACTCACTGTCGGCTTTCAATTCCTGATCCTATGTTTCCATCCTCCAGATGTTGAGAAGACACACCTTAGCTTGCATGTGATTTTTTGTTTTCTCTCTCCAAACTACATTGCTTTGTAAACAGAACAAATTACCCACTTTATGGGACTATATGAGAAGTAAGTCAAATACTAGTATGCATTATATCTAGGCAAGTTCATTTACATACATTGACTAAGTTTACTTACATAGTACTTACTCACAAACTACATAGAACTGTACATCAACAATGAGCACAGGGCTAAACAGCCAAAACCATTTTATAAGGAAAGAAAACAGACTCCCACCCAAAACAAAACACACTAGTAGTTTGGTTCCCTAAAACTTAAAGGACTAAGTCCAAGAATCATAGTATACTTATAAACAACTGGTCCTTGGCAGGGGATATGCCAGTCCTGGGGGACGGAGGTGCTCTGCAAGCTCTGGGTTTTAGGCTCCACTGCAAACCGAGTGGGGAAGAAGCCAGGTAAGAACCAGTGACCCCAGCTTTAGGGAGGATGACGAAAAACTGTGAACTCAAGGCCAACCTAGCTAGTTGAAATCACCTCAAAATGAAGAGATGTTCCTAAATGGAAAGAGGGGGCCATAATCCCAACACTTGGGTAAACAAAGGACTCACTCAAGGTCATCATCTGGAGGTCAACCAGGGCTACGAACAAGAGATTCCTGTACTGAAATCTGAAGTCTTGCCTATAGCATACTGCTGTTTGAGGGTCAGCCAGTGCTACATATACCACTGTCTATATTTAAGGCCAAAAAATACACTAGTCAAAATTTGCCAAAGACTCATGGAACCCAAACTGGCCTTGAATCATGTAGCTAAGGGTTAACTTCATACTTCTGACCCTCCTGAACCCATACCCTGCTTGCCTGAGTGTTGGGGTTACTAGGATGACCCACCCATGTGGGCATTCAAAGGAAGGATTCTTCTACAATGGACAAGTTCTTTAATGAGCTATATGGCCTTGGCTGAGAGATCTACTACTTCTACCTCCCAAATGCTGGGATTAGAAGGCATGCACTGCCACACCTGGGCCCAGCAAATTTTAGTAAGCACCTATAATTGAGTTTATAAAAAATAACCAAGGAACTGCCAAATGGCTCTTGTTGAGTCCAGTCATTTCCCTGTGCAGTTAACATTTCATGTCCTTCACACAATGCTATAACTTCATGTCATTACTGTACATCACCATGTATTTTACAGTAAATGTTCTAATGCTAGTAACTAAAAGAACCAATGATCAGAGCTTGAATAACCAGTTAATATGTAACATTTTAAAACAGCAAACACTGTCTCTTCAGATTCACATCCTCATTTAGCATTGAATGTCTAACTCTATATAGTACAGTGTACGCCTTGATTGTACTCTGCTTTTAGGATTTCATTAGATTTAGGTTTTAAAAAACAACCTGTTCAGACTTAAGATCTTCTTTCAAAGTTTAAAACCATCAAGCCTGTTCCTTCCCGCAGACCTTCCTTCCTTCTCCTATGCCTCAAGAGTCTGTCAAATCACTGGATAGTAAACTTATCTGTAAGGTTAATAATAAAGACAAAAAAAGCAGGTATAGTTTAATGTATTTTAATAGCAAACTTACAGGAACAGCACAGAAGACAGACAACATTAAAAACATGTACTTGCATGTAGGACAACTTAGTTAGAAAAGTATAGTGATGGATGGAATCTACTGGATGATAAAAATGCTACAAACACCAGTTAGTTGCCGTCAATAAGAAATTTACTTATTTAAAAAAAATCCAAATGCTGGCATTGTCCAGAAAATTTTAACAGGTTTATTTATAATTGTTATAAAGTTGAACTGTTGAAATGTGTTCACTGAAACATTTTGCTTGCATTAATGCTTTACATCTTGCATTTATATTAAAAATTCACACACAAATGAACGTGGAGAAACTGCCAATACCTGATTCTGTCCCCTATGTTTCCACTCGCAATCATATACTTAGGTGCCTTTGACCCCATGGAAAAAATATCTAACATTCAGAACTACTGATAACAGGAAGAAGAGGAAAAAAAATTTTTTTTTTAGAATGAAATGTTTCCCCTCATAGTGGACTCTTAAGCACGCTCCCCGCGTATGCGGCGAGCTAGCTGGATATCTTTTGGCATAATTGTTACACGTTTGGCATGGATAGCACACAGGTTGGTATCTTCAAAAAGGCCAACCAGATAGGCCTCACTTGCCTCCTGCAACAATAAAAGAGAAATTACTTAATGATATTGTTTCTAACAGTTAAAATACTTATAAGTATCAAGACACTTCAATTATCCAAAATGTTAACGTGCTCTATAGTAAACAAACATCTCAATGAAACCAACTAACATTCCCATCCTGGTACGTGGAACTGATCACTAGCCAGCCCAGGACCTCTTCCATGGCTGATGGAATGGAGAATAGGCCTGACATGATCCTCTAGACCTTGTTTCCCTGTCCACTTTTCCCCTCAGTTCTACCAGCGTACTTAAGAATCCCAAGAATACAGACTGGCTTATTATCATACCACCTCCAAAGTACTTTCTTCCAGATCCTTAATGTGTAATGGAATTTGTTGCCCTCTATCAAATGCTGGTCCCCCAGCTCGTTTCATTGTATTTTCAGGGTATTTTCTTATTCATCCAATCATCCAAACTTGCCAGCTGTATGAACCACCCGTTGACACCTGTCATGTCATGTGAAGAGGAAAAAGGACCTCCACACTTTATAGTCGCTTAGGTTAAAACACCTAGTGTTTCTTTTGGTGGTAGTGGTGGTTTTTAGACAGTTGAGACTTACTGTGTAAGCTCACATGGACCAAGCTAGTCCTTCCTCTACTTCAGGAAGGCTTCCTGCCTAAAACTGACAAACGCTGGCCATCATTTGTTCCCTGGGATCCACATGATGGAAGCAGAGAGCCAACTCCTGAGCATCACACACTAAATGGCTTCCTTTTTAAAGCTGTTTCTAGGGTTCCTAGAATAGGAGTTGGAAGCAATCAAATTCAAATTCTACTAAAAAAAAAACCAAAAAACCAAACCAAAAACCAAACGAAACAAAGGAGATGTGGAGAATAGGACCTAGCATATAAAATATACACATACAGAAAGGTTTCAGACATCACTAGAACAGAGTGCCAGGTACATTTGTCAACTGCTCGCTACATTCTTTGAGACATGGCCTCTGCTGGACAGACAGCAAGTTCCAAGGATCTGCCTGTCCCTGGTGTTGGGATGACAGATACTGTGTCCCTCTTTTTGTGTGTACTGAGGATCTGAACCTAGGTCCTTATGCCTGTATGACAACTTTAATGAATGACCCATCTTCTCAGCCTCAACCTAGTTTTTTTGAGGATCTGTCACTGCATCAGGACCACCCAGGCCAGCCAGGCTGACCAAGCCTCTCTCCCACCTCTTCAGTGTCAGGATTTACAAGCGCCAACCACCATGGACAGCTGTCTGCATAGGTGTTAGGGACTCAACATAGGCCTTCATGTTTGCAGGAGAAGCACTTACTCAAGCTATTTCTCCAGCCCCTATCTTCATCCTTTAAGGAATCCTTATCACCTCACTATAAATATCTGCCTCTTGCAAAATGTACTATTCCTGTATATCTTACACTTGTGACTCTTACCTGTCTAAGTTCTAGCTTAGGACTCCTCCAGAAAGGGCTAAGTAGCATCACTCCTATGGTCTTCAGAGTGAAGTTATACGCCAGTTCCTTGGCATTTACTCTGGCCCTACTATCCGGTCAGCTTTTAATTTTAATCAGTGAACTTGGCAAGAGAGATCTCATTCCATGTAATGCTCTGTTCACAAATAGATGTTCTGCACTGCAAAACCCTAGATCCCCACAAGTCCCTTCTAAGCCTCTCTTTACTCATATCTTACCTGTTCTGAAGATTGACTACTCATTTGAGTCTACAAGTGGGTTAAGAAGTCTAGACAGCAAGCTGGTGAGATGGCTCAGTAGGTAGTCATCAATCCTGACAACTTGAATTTGATTCTTAGAAACTCACATAGTGGAGGGTGTGCACAATCTACACACAATTGTAAAAATAACAAAAGTGTACTAGGCACATACAATGTATAGTGAGTGGCCTGCTCTCAGTAGTTTACAGTGTAAATGCCTCCTGAAGTTCCTCAGTAAGAAATCATTTTGTTTAACTCAGCATTTGAATTATGCAAACCTAGAATAGATGCTTCTGTGAAATGCAGCACAAACTTCTAGGAAATCAGCAAGTCTCATGTTTCTGAGACCATTTGCTTCTAAGAGTTGTGTTCTCTGGAAGATTAAGGGCCAGGTCACAGCACTTATCTATTCCCAGTTCTCTTAGCAAATATCCCTACATCTCTAACATCACAATTGTAAAGACAGCGCAGCATGGTAGCATGTCTTTAATCTTAGCACTCAGAAGACAGAAGCAGGGAATCCGAGTTTGAGGCCATCTTGGATCAACACAATAAAATCCTCTCTCTATAAATAAACAGTCTAATTGATAACTCAAAAATGTAACTTTGACAGGCAGTGGTGGCGCACGCCTTTAATCCCAGCACTTGGGAGGCAGAGGCAGGCGGATTTCTGAGTAAGCTCTCTGATATTTAGGGTAAAGAGCTAAACATTACATTGGTCATTTCCCTACCATCCCTAATCCCCTTACCTCTTTGAACTATGTTCATTTTTGTATTTCTTTTCCTAAGGTTGAAAGTCATCTCCACAACTCTCAACCTATGGTTTCCCTTTACTGCCAACCATGGTCTGAACATAGTAAATGAAAAATGCAAAAATGATTTTTTTTTAATGCCGGTTTTACACTAGCCCAGGATAGTGATATTCCTACCACAACCTCCTTACCTCCTTGGTCCTAGGTGTGAACCTTCATACCCAACACACATTCCATAATTTTTGAACTTACTAATATAGGACACTGTGCCAGGACTGGTGGCACAGGTCAGCAATCCAAACTAGCTACTCCAGGAAGCTAGAGGCAAACCACTGTGTCACTAAGTTGCCCAGCATGGTGATGTCTGTCTCACTTGTGCTGAGCAAAGGCAAATCTCTTGAGTTTAGGCAGACTACAAAGAAAGACCCTGTCTCAAAAAAAAAAAAAAAAAAAAAAAAAGACCAAACAAACAAAAACCCAAAAAACCCAGAAAATAAAAAAGGCAAGCTGGGGAGGAGACAGTTCAGAGTGTTTTGTGCAGACTGCTTGCGGTGGTCCCCCCCTCCCCCAAAAGCCCCGAGATTCCAGCTCTATTTAGAAGTAATAACAAAAGTTCGCTGTTCTAACTGTCCCACCTCCTTTCCTGTTATTGTCTAAGTTATAAATTATTGTCTATATTAAAGTTTAAGAAAAAGGCCTCAGTAGCATATAGGATTTGAAATCAAGCAGTTTTAGGGATCCTCCGGGGCTCTTGGAGTATATGGGTGGGCGATAAGCAAATTATAACATTTAAACTATGCACTTTAAAAAAACGATTAATTTATAATGCACGTTTTAACCACCAGCTTTTCTACTCAGCCTCTTTGTTCCCAGAATAAGGCTCTGAGACTTAATTTATGAATAAATGCCTAGGCCATAAGCTTTGGCTCCCCCCAACCCCAGCTCGCAACTTATATAACATGTTTATTATTCTAATCTATGTCTGCCACATGGCTGCTGGCCACCTTTCCTCAGTTTCATTCACCTGACTCCCTCAGAGTTTGGGAGATTCTGTCCATCTTACTTTTCCCAGAATTCTCCTCTCCCTCCCTCCTTCAGATGTCCCACCTTTTAACCCTGCCTCAGCTAATAGGCCATCAGTTTTATTGACAGGTGATGCTTCTACACAGGGCACAAGATTCTCTCCACAGCGTGTGTGTGCGTGCGTGTGTCTTCATGTAGCCCCAGTGGGATGTCAGATCTCCCTGGAACTAGAACTACATGTTGTTGGGAGCTGCCTGATGCAGACAGGAATTAAAGCAGGAAGAGCAGGCTTTTAACCAATGAGACATCTCTTCAATTCCTACAATCTTTTTTGACATCCTGTGTACCCCTGGCTATCCTGAAATTATGCTGGCCTAAAACTTAAAGAGATTAGCCTGCTCCTGCCGTCCAAATGCTGGGATTAAAGGCATGAACCACTACCACACCAGTCTGTCTTGTAAAGACAGAATCACAATATGCACTACAGGTTAATCTTGAACTAGCTCTATAGTGCAAACTGGTGCTGACTAATAACCACACTACTCATCTGAATGTTGGCACTACAGACTAGCATGTCCTATCATGTCCAACTTAAATTATGTAATTCTAAAGCCAAAAATAGATTACCTTGTTTTTAAGAGCGTTCTTACTGTGTAGCCCAGGCTGTGTGAACTTATATCAACACCTCTGCCTGAGGCTCACATGTGCTGAAATTATAAAAGTTTTGAGTCACCATGGCAGATTAAAAACCACTGTTTAGAATCCTACCTCAGCCACTTCTATATCCTTCTTAACTCACCTGCTTCTGCCTCCTAGGGGCTAGGATTAAAGGTGTGCAAGTGATTTTTTATTTTTGCCTCTGAGATGAGGGACTAAACCTAGGGCCTTGTCTATGCAGGCAAGGAAAGGACTACTAGGCAGCATCTAACACGTTTTACAAGAGGATCTCACTATGTCTATGTAGTCCTGGCTAGCTTGGAAATCAAAGAGACCCACTTTCCTGTACCTCCCGGTGTGCTGGATTAAAGACACCAGCCATTCCAAAGCAAGACTGCGCTTTTCAGAGATATGGATGTAGCTGGTTAAGAGAGATGGCCTAGCCAGGCAGAACACCTTTAATCCTAGCCCTAGGAGGCGGAAGCAGGTGAGTTAAAGCCAGCCTGGTCTACAGAGGGAGTTCCAGGACAGCCAAGAGCTACAGAGAAACCCTGCCTCGGAGGGAAAAGAAAAAAGCTTGTCTAACATGCACATGGCTCTGGATTTAATCCCAAACACCATATGAAGCAGTTATAGTGAAGCCTGCCTGTAATCCATCTTCAGGGACACGGAGAACCAAGAGTTCAAGATCACCCTTAACTACATGGCTGGCTTTCTGAGCATGAACCTAAATAAATTCACTCATTCAAAAAAAAAAAAAAAAAAAAAATCAGAGGATATTTAAAAATGTGCATATTTTACTCAAAATCATGTTTACTGGTTAATTATGTAACTAAATAATAGTAACAATGGGTGTTTACACATAAATGATTTTATAAGTTTTCCAGCCAAAATGTTTAGTAATTTCAATCAACAAAGCTTTATTATTTCATGTAAGGTTTAAAAAAAATGCTGGATATTTAAAAAATACAGTGATGTGTTAAGCACAGCCTACTAACAGTAATTAGAAAACAAAAGTAGCTCATCTTGGGAATCTTAAAATTACATTTATTCAAAGGAATTGATAAGCAGCTATTGAAACAGAAAAATAAAATTCTAAAGGAACAGAATGGGAAGATTTTGGTAGTTGAAATTTCAACCCATGTACATTTACTAGATGCTTATTCTTGAATTCACCAATCAAATGAGGTTTAGCCTAACCATAGGAACAGCTCAACCAATCACACATCAGAATAGAATCCACCTATCAAATCTTTCTCAAATATAAAAGCAAAAGCGAAGCACAGCAACAGTAGTTTTAAAATTAAAACCCTCCAATGATGTGCAGCATGCCCAGTAACCTAACCTACTTGCTGTTTCCGATGGTGCTGGGCCTGCATATGTATGTATCTGTGTGAAGATGTCAGATCCTCCAGACTAGAGTTACAGTGAGCTACTGTGTGGTTGCTGGAAACAAACCCTGGGCCTCGGGAAGAGCAGCCAGGGCTTAACCACCGAGCCATCTCTGCAGCCCCATCTTTTCATATTTGAGATACAAGGGTAACTACATGCCCAAACATTTAAGTCTTTTTGTGTTAATCTCAATTTTAATCTTGTTATAACTTACTAGTGTTTCCATATACAACCACTTGAATCACTGTTCCCAACACTAGGACTAAGATTAAATCCAGACTATGCTTCCTATTTAGTGAACTCTAGCTCTCTTTAGCACACTCCACTTGCAACTCAGTCCTTGCTCCTTTACAGATGCTGTCTTCAAGCTCCTCTGCTTCCTGGCAGTCCTAGCACAACCACCACTCCTGTGTGCTCTTGAACACTGCCTACTCTAAGTATTACACTGCATCCCAATTTGCCTCTTCAGGACCAGGGCACTCCATCAGTTGTTTGAAATGACCAGGAATGGACCTCTAGCTCTCTATCCTAAAGTCTTGTAACATCTGTAAACCAAGCCAGAGTTTTAAGCTTCTCTTTCTTTCTTCCTTTCTTTCTTCTTTATCTCTTTCTTTCTTTTTGGTTTTTCGAGACAGGGTTTCTCTGTGTAGCCCTGGCTGTCCTGGAACTCACTCTGTAGACCAGGCTGGCCTCGAACTCAGAAATCCACCTGGCTCTGCCTCCCAAGTGCTGGGATTAAAGGTGTGGGCCACCACTGCCCGGCTAAGCATCACTTTCAATACAAGGTTAAAAACTCTAAATAGTAATAACTGCATCAGGCTTCTCAATCAATTAGGACTTAGGTTTTTAGGCATGACCTTGAACCTCCCTCCCGAGGGCTGAGATTAAAGGTGTGCACCACCACTGCTTAACTACCTTACACCATTTAACATTTCATCAAAAGTAAATCAATTACCTTACAGGCTTGTAATGACAGTTACATGAAAACATGAAAGATTTCTAACTGTACTTGATACACAGCACCAACAAACAGAACGAGGGGCTTTCCCCACATCCACATACCTGCAAAGCACCAATAGCTGCACTCTGGAAGCGCAGATCTGTTTTGAAGTCCTGAGCAATTTCTCGCACCAGACGTTGAAAGGGGAGCTTGCGAATCAGAAGTTCAGTGGACTTCTGATAGCGCCTGATTTCACGGAGTGCCACAGTACCAGGCCTAAAAAGTTAACATTAAATAAGTTGTTACCAAATCTATGACATGAAAAGTGGTCAGCTTTAAAGAAATGCAGTAATTTTTCAAAAAGACCCACTCAACTATTCAACACCAAATTTCACAGACCAGTTTTATGACCTGAATATTCAATCCTGTTAAGAAAAAGATCACCTTTAAAGTAAAGAAAGCAGGGCTGGAGAGATGGCTCAGCGGGGGTTAAGAGCACTGACTGCTCTTCCAGAGGTCCTGAGTTCAAATCCCAGCAACCACATGGTGGCTCACAACCATCCGTAATGAGATTGGATGCCCTCTTCTGGTGTGCCCGAAGACAGCGACAGTGCACTCATATAAAAATAAATAAATAAATAAATCTTAAAAAAAAAAAAGAAACGTTTAAAAAAAAATAAAGAAAGCACGATAAGGCAGTGTATAAAAGCCATATATTCATGTTCATGCAAAGATAGCTTATCAGTCTGCACTAAGACTCTGAGCTGGCTGTGGCACTGACCAGAACTCTTAGCATGCAGAGGCAAGTTCCAGGTAAGCCAGGTTTATGTGAGCCTGCCCTTTAAATATGTAACACTTGGGAACACAGTTAGCTATTAGGGTGGCAGCAAAGACTGCCTAGTCTCTTCTGAGGTCAGCATCCCTTCCCTTTGGTCCATCTAGAAGGCATACATAATTCAACGATTCACCTCAGTGTTTTACCTCCCAGCATTCTAACATCAGTCATAATTAAATATGAAAACTTGTTTGCAGTTTTTTTAATCAAAAGAAAATGCAGGTTTTTGTTTTTTTCTTCCCCACGGCAAGGTTTCTATGTAACAGCCTTGGGTGGCCTCAAATTCAGAGATCTGCCTGCCTAAGTGCTGCTATTAAATGACCCACAACTGCCCAGCCAAAAAAGATTTTTTTTTTAAAGTTACTGCCTATAGAATTATCTTACCTCTAATTCTAACTTATTTCTTCTCTCTCAGCTGTTCACTGCAAAGTCTGTAAATTTGGGCAACTTGTGCCCTCTAATGGCTGAGGTCCTTAACAACACTAGTTATATCAATATTAAATGAGGTAATAAAGGAGGGAAAAAATCCCACCAAGTAAATATGACCAATGGGAACTTTACTGGTCTTCCTACCCATAAGTTATATTACTTTAGCACAGATGAGGAGCTACCTAAAAGTACTGTGTGTATCTGTGTGTGTGTGTACACATACATAAGATATAATATGTATATATAAATACAGAGACACACACATACGTATGACTTTACTTGTAAGAGAAATGGCTTTTTAAAAGGTTACTGTGTCCTATTACCAGTTGAATACTATGTCTTTTTAGGTTTTTAGATCAGATTATAGTTTCAAATCTAAATGTTAACGATCAAACTGAATTCAAACAAATATATGTATATATATTCAAGCAGTGGTAATCATTCAAAAAAGAGAAACATCTTTTCCCCATAGCAAAAAGTACGACTATCTTCCTGTTAAGTTACATGGACATACTATTGAGACACTGTCCCATTCCTTGCCCTTTTATAAATACCTGTAACGATGGGGTTTCTTCACCCCTCCAGTAGAGGGCGCACTCTTGCGAGCGGCTTTTGTAGCCAGTTGTTTCCTGGGTGCTTTACCACCGGTGGATTTGCGGGCAGTCTGCTTTGTACGAGCCATGGTATGGGCACCTCCTTACCTATCAGTGTTTAAAAAACAACAACAACAAAAAAAAAACCCATCGTATTCAACTAAAACATACACATTATTCCTGCCAGAATCCCTCCCCAACCTGGAAATTAATCAGTTGGGGGGGGGGGCGCTGTTATATAATTAGTTTGGAAGGGCGCGGATTACGTCTTTTACCCAAATATGACTTAAAACTAGAAAACTGTCAGCATTAATATTCTATAATGCTAATTCCAAGCGATAAACGGCCCAAACCAGAGACACCCCCCCCAAAGCTTTTGATCCACTCCTTTAATTAAAGCAGAATTTAGAGACGTCTGCAAACATACGATCACAAGTAAGTCAAATGAACGAAGCCACAAACACAGAAAGGTCGAGTCAAATTACAGTAAAAATAATTATAAAAAAGGTTTCAGCAACCCCCCCCCGCCCGGTTCGCGGCCCCCCTCGCGCTTGGCAGTTGGATTGCTGTAAATATCTAAAAACATTCTTGAGGTTTGTTTCTTTATAGTTATGTTGACAAAAAGGCGTCTCGAAAGACAAGAACAACAGCCATCGCCAGTGAGCATTCCACAAAGCCCGTCCCCCTCCCGGGCTTCGCTATGGTAGCCGACTGCCCCGCACCCAGGCTCAATTAGCGCTCGACACTGGCCGCCCGGCCCACCCAGCACCACATAAACTTTTGGTTCTGCCACCCCTGGGTCCCTAGGTTCGGGGTCCCCGACCTGCCCGTCTCGGCCCCCCGCACCCCGTGCTGGCAGCGAGCGACTCGGCTCCCCAAGACTAGCACAAAATGGAAACAATTGGAAAACGTATCCGATTCCCTTCCAGAGACAAACAGCAAATCGTTCGAAAATACCCCATCCACTGCCACGTGCCGCTCTCCAAAAATGCAAAAGTTCTTTTTTTGTTTTCTGCATTTCATATGCATCAAGTTTCTTTTTCTCCAAAAAAGGCAAAAAAATGTTCTTAAATTTTTTTCCTTCCATTTTAAAATGGGGAAGAGAGAAACGGGGGGAAAAATATGGTCGGTGACCAGAGAAGAGAAGACAAGATGGTGAAGCTCAGGCACAACTGTGGGGAGGCAGCAAAAAGCGAGTTAGCCTGGGGTGGGAAGCGGCGGCGATTTTACCCCCTCAGCGCCCGAAAAACTGGGGCCCGGGACCCGGAGGCGGCAGTTAAGAGGCTCGCGCGGGACATGGTAAAGGTCTGGGGTCCCGGGAAGGGGCAGCGGGAGGGATTTCACCGAAGAAAGAGGAGCCCGTGGCGCCGGAGGGAGACAAGCTCGGCGTCGCGGCGGTGCCACTGCTGGGCTGAAACGGAGAGACGGGGGAGCCGCCGCCGCCGCTCGCGGAAGGCAAACTCGTTCTCCATCTCCGTTTCTACGCCAAAAAGTTTGCGGGTCGAGCCCGGAGGGCTGTGGGTGCACTCCGCGGGCCGCTACGAGGCCGACGGCGAGCGGGGCCGGCTCCGGGAGAGCGGGCAGACGGAGAAACTTACCCCCCTTCTCCTTCGGCTGGAGCTCGGCAAGCGAGAGGTGGCTCTGGCGTTAGAGAGCGGCGGCGGCGCGGCGAAGGCTGCGAACACAATTGAAAGATGGCTGACACCGAGGCTTTCCCCCTACACACGGCGCCCCGCCCCGCGCCGCGCGCCAGCCAATCACACACAATGGAGGGAAGGCTCGGCCCCGCCCAGGGCCCCCGCGCGCCCCGCCCCTCCCCTCCCCCCGCGCGCCCGTTCGCTGGCGCGCGCTCGCTCCTCCCCCGCGCGCCGCCCGCCCATTCCTCCCGCCGCCTCTCGCGGTGTGTACAAACACAAAAGACACGCCGAGGGGCCGCGGGGCCCGCTGAGATGCAGTCCGCCCTAATCTGTCCCTGACCCGCACTCCCTCCCCGCGGGGCGCAGGCGTCACCGTGGGCCCCCGAAGCTCAGCTTTGGGGTGCACAGAGGGGAATGGGGGAGGGGAGGGCGGCGCAGGCTGCGGACCAGCGCCCGGCCTGCGGGGGAGGGGCACCGCCCCCGCGCGCGCCCCCGAGGCGCCCGGCCCGTGTGGGGGCGGGGAGACGCCTGCGACCGTACGGTCGCCGCGCCCCAGTTGAAAACGCGCCCAAGCAGGAAGCTGGCAAGTAGAGGCTCTAGTCCCTCGCCCACTTTCGGACCGCGCGGCGCGGCAGGGGCAGGGAACCCGCGGGCCTCTTCCCGCCTTCGCTCCCTGCCGAACGCCAGCCGGTCCTGAGGGTCGGGCCAAGTCGCCTGAGGACAAGTTGGTCGCGGACTCTAGCCCGGGAGAGGCGGGGCAGCCAGGTGCAGCCTGCGGGGCAGTGCGGAGACTTGCCACCCGTCGCAGGTGGTGGCAGTTGTGGCGGAGGGTCAGGGCTCACCCTCTCCCTAGGCCTCGGTTCTTGGTGCAAGATGGCTGTATTTTGTAAGCCTCTGAAACAATGTGCAATAAGGCTATCGCTGAATAAGCCAGAGTGAGCCTTCCCACCCCTTCACTGTTGGAGGATCGCTGTAGAAATCTCGTGACATAATAAGTCTAATGTCAGCTACAAGAGGCTGAAACGGCAGGTGTAAGGAAAAGCTGGTGTAGGGCGCTTTCCTACTGCTCAATGGCTTGGGCAACAGACTGCCTAGCTCAAGTTCTCATTAAGTGAGCCACAAACATCTGAACCATCCCCAGATGGTATTGACCAGGCCCCACAACTCTGTGTGAAGGCTTTCAGTAGAAGAGTCACAAAGATCCCATAGGGTACTGAAGGAGATAGGTTTCATAGATGGACAGTACTATTTGTAATCTGAAGACCTCTCAAAGCAGTCTTATCATAAACATCATCCTGAAACAGGCCTGTGGAAATCAGATATGAGAGAAGAAATGGATTTGTCCAAGGTCACTGAAATGAGGAGCAGACCCCAGAGAAACAAAAAAGTCCAGGCCTCCTGTTTCCTTATTATTTGATGAGTGTTAAGTGTTGATGTGATGAACACATGCAATCTGCGATACTATCCTAAAAGCACATATGCAAAAAAGCCTCCACTGAGCTGCCAGGGAAGAATTCCTATAATTTGAGCCAAGAAGCATTTTTTTTCTCTCACTTGTTTTTGTTTTGTTTTCAGGAAACTAAAATATTTGTTGCTGGATTTATCCAAGAAGGCTGTTACATATCAATTGAATCAGTCTTCAAGAAATGTTACGTTAACATGTCATGGATAGTACTTTCTTTGTATGCTTGCTAGGTTTTCCTATACATTCTAACTGGCTATAAGCAGATATTTTTTTCTATTTTTTATTTTTTTTTTTTTGGTTTTTCGAGACAGGGTTTCTCTGTGTAGCCCTGGCTGTCCTGGAACTCACTCTGTAGTCCAGGCTGGCCTGGAACTCAGAAATCCGTCTGCCTCTGCCTCCCAAGTGCTGGGATTAAAGGTGTGCGCCACCACTGCCCAGCCAATAAAACATTTTTTTAAGTATATACTAAATACAATTAAACTTTTTTTTTTGAGACAGTATCTCATATAACCCAGGCTGGCCTGAAACTTGATACACAGCTAAGTATGATTTTGTCTTAAACTTCTGATCCCCCTCCTTCAACCTTCCCAGAACTAGAATTACAAATGTGTACCCACCATGCCTAGTTTTATTTGGTTCTGGGGCTCAATCCAGGGCTTCTTGAATGTCAGTCAAGGAGCCTACCAACTGAGCTCAGTCACTAGGTAAAATTTTTAAAGGGTATTGAATTTTTTCTATGTGTATTGAGGTTTTGCCAGTGTGTATACAGTGCCCTCATGTTCCAGAAGACGCCAGATCCCCAGGTGGTGGTTGTAAGCCAGTATGTGGGTACTGAAAATCAAACCCGAGTCCTCTGGAAGAACAGCTAGTGCTCTTAAGCAGTGAACCATCTCTCCAGCCCTTAAAAGCTGTAGTTAAATAATGATAAATAGATCATATTGTAGATGTTTAAGAGTCAGACTGCAGTTGCCTCGGGACCACGGAAGCCGATCTGCACACTATAAGCTGAGAGGAGTGCTGGTAGAGTGTAGATGTGAATCTGAACCAGCCCTGAGTGCTTTTTTTCCCATTTTATTTTTTTTTAATTATTTTATTGGATATTTTCTTTATTTACATTTCAAATGTTATCCCCCTTCCCTATTCCCCACCATCTGTATTTCCATTTGGGGCTGTGTCATGCTCCCTTGGTGTCCCTCAGGCTCCTTGGCCATGCTGGGTTATGATCTCTGCTTCATAGACTTAGGGCAGGGAACTAGGCCAGAGCACCTTCCTGCCTCTGCTCAGTGCTTCATTTGGTTCAGCTAGAGCTGCCCCTCATCTGTTTCCCAAACAATCAGGACCAAGAGACACAGAGTAAGCCTCCTCTGCTCAGGCTGATCTCCAGTGAGCATCCCCAGATGGGGCTACTCCCAACCAAAGACACAGGTCCCAAGTAAGGAGGAAGTCCTGTCTCCTGGCACTGGCATGTCCCGTAGTGAAATCCTCTGGGCTGCTCTGTTGCCTCTGTTTCTTGTCATTCCTCAGCTACCTCTGCACCATATCTTCCTCAGTCCACTCCCGTGTAAAGCTCTGTCTATTTCTCTCCTGATTTCCTTCCTAGAAACATAGCAGCTGGTGTGTGCGTTAGCTGGACTGAGGTCTTTTCTCTAGATTGTAAGTTTAACAAGGGGTGTCTCTGGTTTACTGTTCTCTGTCAGCTTACATAGACCTGCCTATGGCATCAACTGTAAGATGCGCCTCCCCTCCTCCCCCAGGATATCCAAATGTGAAACACTGGGTCCCTCAGAGTCTGGTGTATTTCATCAGCAGGTGAAATGGTACATGACCGTTTCACCAGGGCAAACCAACATCATTTATGTTCCATCAGTCTCAGTACTCACTAGGTGACTGGTAGTGTAAGGGTAAAAATTAAAACAGCTCAGCAGAGACCACAAACAACTTGGCAAAGACCGCAGGACAGCTTGCTGAGCTTGCTGAGAATAGCCATAATAAAAATATCAAGCCCCTCTAGGGACGAGGTGACCAGAAATTTAGAAACAACCAAAGACATATCTTGACCAGTCTAAACATGCCCAAGTGAGTAATGGGCCACCTGGTGTTTATCCTAGAAGGTCTGAGGCTTCATGGTCAAAAGTAGTGGGCCATCCAGCCTGTCAAAATGATTGCCTACGCAAAGTGCTGATGTTTGAAATATCCAATCATATGTAATCGCGCCAAAATTTCCCACTTTTTCCTTCCCCCTTGTGCCTCCCCCTATAAAAGTTCTAAACTTCCTGGGGTCTTCATCGAAATTCTCTCCCCTGCGTGGGATGAGTTTCGATCCAAGGGCCCTTGTTAGTAAACTGCCTTTTGCCATTGCATCAAGTAAGTCTCTCGTGTCTCCTTGGGTGCGCGCTAATTGGGACTTGAGTTGGGGTCCTCTTCCTGGGTCCTTACAGTAGCTTCTGCTCTTGGCGTTCTTTCCAGTTCAGAAAGCCTTGGATGGTAACTGTGCTCACTGAGTAGACTAGAGATACCCTCCGGAAGTCTATAAATGAAGACCTGTGGATCATCCTGGCCCAGCTTAGATGAACTGGACACGTGTGGATCTGCCTTGAGGAATGAGAGATGAAAAAAAAAGTTTTTGAAGCAGAAGCTCTGTACTCCAGCCTAGCATCTAACTTACAGCCTCAAGTTCTGGGACTACAGGTGTACCTCACCTACAGTGACTCCACATGGCTTAGAGTGAATCCAGGCACACACAGGCTTATAATGAAGTCCTTCTTTCCGGCCTTCTCCTGGAGACGCTGAGACTGAAATCCAAGGCTTCACACACACTAAATAGGGCTTAACACTGCACTTAACAGTGGGTTAAGGTAAGAAGAGAAACATGGAAACCTATTACTTTGTTTTTTTTTTTTTTTTTTTTTTTTTTTTTTTTTTTTTTTTTTTTTTTTGGTTTTTCGAGACAGGGTTTCTCTGTGTAGCCCTGGCTGTCCTGGAACTCTGTAGACCAGGCTAGCCTCGAACTCTCGAACCCAGAAATCCGCCTGCCTCTGCCTCCCAAGTGCTGGGATTAAAGGCGTGCGCCACCACCGCCCGGCATTACTTTGTTTTTTAACCAACAAATTAAAAAGAGTCAGGTAGTTTTCCTCCTCTACAGCTCCGGCACCATAGCCATCATGAATGACACGGTAACCATCCCGACTAGGAAGTTTATGACAAACCGTCTGCTTCAGAGGAAACAGATGGTCATTGATGTCCTTCATCCTGGGAAGGCAACAGTACCAAAGACAGAAATTCGGGAAAAGCTGGCCAAAATGTACAAAACCACACCAGACGTCATCTTTGTATTCGGATCCAGAACACACTTCGGTGGTGGCAAGACAACTGGCTTTGGCATGATCTATGACTCTTAGATTATCCAAAGAAGAATGATCCTAAACACAGACTTGTGAGATATGGCCTTTGTGAGAAGAAAAAGACCTCCCGAAAACAGCGAAGGGAACGCAAGAACAGGATGAAGAAGGTCAGGGGGACTGCAAAGGCCAATGTTGGTGCTGGCAAAAAGCCAAAGGAGTAGATCTGGGGTGACTTGATGTTCTGCTCTGATGTGCAGATTTCTGAGAGGACAAATAAACTAAAAAGCTTCTATGTAAAAAAACAAAAAAGTCAGGTAAACACTACAGGAAAAGTGTCATGAGAAAAGAGGACTGTCTTCTTAAGAAGTATTCCCTAAGTAGCGGTGGTACATAACTCTAATCCCAGCACTTGGGAGGCAGAGGCAGGCAGATTTCTGAGTTCTAGGATAGCCTGGTCTACAGAGTGAGTTCCAGGACAGCGAAACCCTGTCTTTAAGAAGCTCTGTGTGTGTGTGTGTGTGTGTGTGTGTGTGTGTGTCTCCTAGTCCCAAGAGATCCAGTACCGCCACCTGGACTCTAAGGCACCAGATATACATACAATGCACAGATAGGCATCCAGTCAAATACAAAATACAAAACACAAATACAAATTTAAAAATAGACAAAAATTTCTTCTCCCCCCCCCCCACCCAGGGTTTCTCTGTGTAGCCTTGGCTGTCCTGGAACTTTCTCTGCAGATCAGGCTGGCCTCTAAATCAGAGATCCACCTGCCTCCGCATCCTGAGTGCTGGGATTAAGGTGTGTACCACCAACGTCCAGCTAAATTTGTATTTGTGATCCAAGAACCAGACTAAGAAAGCAGCGGTGTAGCTCGGTAGTGTAGTAGAAGACAACCAGAGTGAAGGAGTCACTGGGTTCCGTCCCAGCACTGCTAAGAGAGAGAAAGAAGGAAAAAGGAAGGAAGGGAAAAAGATCAGAAATGAAGCAGGTTCAGCCAGTGCTAACTTTTCTCATGGGGAGAGGGGGATTGAGTTTCTTTGTAGACTTGAGACTGAAACTAGAGCTCAGCAGCCACAGAAACAGGAACCGGGGTTACCTGGGACCCCAAAAGCACCGGGGGTGTTTTCCTTAATAGTGAGAGAAGGCTCAGTGGTTAAGAGCTCTTGCTGCTCCTCCAGAACCCAAGTTCAGTTCCCAGCACCCACATCGGGTGGTTCACAACTGCTTGTGATTACAGCTCTTGGGGGGGAATCCAGTTCCCTCTTCTACCCCTGAAAGATACCTGCACACAGTAGTACACACACCCAACATACACAATACAATACAGTACAATGTATTAAGAAAATAAAATTTTAACCCTGTCTTGAAAAACCAAAAAACAAAAAAAAAAGAAAAGAAATTTTTTTTATAATTTTTTTTTTTTTGGTGTTTTGGTGTTTTGAGACAGGGTTTCTCTGTGTAGTCCTGGCTGTCCTGGAACTCACTCTGTAGACCAGGCTGGCCTTGAACTCAGAAATGCACCTGCCTCCCAAGTGCTGGGATTAAAGGCGTGCGCCACCACCACCCCGGCTAAGAAAATAAAATTTTAAAAATAAAATAGGCTGGTTGTGGGGGTCTAAGTTTGTGATCCCAGCACTCGGGAGCCTGAGGGAAGGTGATCAGGAGTGATGGAGGCAGCCTGGAACAGTGGTGCGTACCTACAACCCATGCTCAAGCTGTGTGCCACCAAAACATTTAGTGGCTAAAGCAGGCCCCGTGGTCCAGGTCTGTTATTCCAGCTACTCAAGAGGACCAATAGTTCAAGGCCAGCCAGAGCAATTTATTATTCAAACTGTCTCACAAAACAAAACAAACACCTGAAATGGAGTAGGGCACGGCTCGGTGGCTTAAAGTGCTTGTCAGCAAGCATTTCAGACCTGAGTTCAGACCTTAAGCACCCACATAAAGGGCAGGTACAGCAGCAACATGTCCGTAAACTGAGAGGTAGAGAGAGGCAGGTCTCTGGAGCTCACGGACCAGCACCCCAGGTTCAGTGAGAGACTCCATCTCAAAAGATAAGGGCCAAGTTTGATCTTTGCCCTCTCAGGCCTGTGTGCCTGCGCCCCTCCCCCACAAGCTTATCACGTGCATGCACACACAATATCTGAAACCACATGTTAGCTCACATTACCCATCTGTAGTATTAAGAATCCTTCCTTTCCTCTTTCCCTCTCTCCATTTCTGATAGAGTCTTGCTATGTTGTAGCCCATGATGGTTTAGAACTTAAGATCTTCCTGCCTCAGGCTTTCAAATGCTAGTATTACAGGCATGTACCACCCAAACTGGCTTTTTACAAGCTTTATTTAATTAAAATTGATCAAAGTTATTAGAAATACATGTTTTATAACTTAAAAGTAGCCACATTCAATATATATTTTTTAACCTAGTAAGAATTGGTAGCTGGGTGTGGTGGTGCACACCTTTAATCCCAGCACTCGGGAGGCAGAAGCAGGCAGATCTCTGAGTTTGAAGTCAGCCTGATCTACAAAGTGATCAGTGACAGCCAGCACTCCACAGAAAAGCCTTGTCTCAAAAAAAACTGGTAAATATTTGAGATAGTCCTCAGCTTCCTTAGTCATCAGGGTAATGCAAATAAGACTGGTGTGAAGGCTAAGGGGACAGCTCGGGGGTAGCCATGCTTGCTGCCAAGCGTGAGGGCCTATGCTGTATCCCCAAGAGAGAATCTACTCTGGGAGCTTGTCCCTTGACCTCCACGTGTTTGCCGTGCACTCTTCTCTTCATTTCAAGTATGTGAAGCAAACATAAGCATTCTTCTGGGGTCACTAACCTTGTGTCCAGCCCCACTGTTTGCCCTGGGCATGCTCACCAACTCCACCATTCACTGTCAGAATGACACACAGTGTGTTTTCACATTGTGTCTTCAAACTGATGTTTTCAGTACTTAAAGGCTTTCCAGATATTCATACCTTTGATATTCAGCAATTTCTCTGATGCTCTTAAGATTTTAACCTTGGCTGTCCTGTAATTGACTCTGTAAACAAGGCGGTGGTGGCACACACCTTTAATCCCAGCACTTGGGAGGCAGAGGCAAGTGGATTTCTGAGTTCAAGGCCAACCTGGTCTACAGAGTGAGTTCCAGGACAGCCAGGGCTACACAGGGAAACCCTGTCTTGAAGAAAAAAAAAAAAAAAAAAAGAAAGAAAGAAAGAAAAGAAAAAAAGAAAAAGAAAAAAAGAAAAACCAACCAACCAAACAACAAAAACCCTACAAGTAAACAATAATAATAATAATAAGGCTGGCCTTGAACTCTTGCCTGCCTCTACCTCCTGAATGCTGGGATTAAAGGCATTAACTCTATCATCTCTGCCTGGCATGATTTGAATTTCTTGATTTGCATCATTTTATAGAGTTTCTATCAAGAGAGTAGGGAACCGTGTTCACAGGTCATCTTAGGGTGCTTATACAAAGAGGGAAATATATAGACTATGTATACATAGGACATGAAAATAAAAAGGGAACTCTTAAGAAGAGAGGAAGAAGTCTAAGAGGAGGGGGAACAAGAGCATAATAAGATATTTATGTCATGAGAGCAAGAGGGGGAACTATCTCAGGGGAAGAAGGAGCCAGGGGAGAAGAAATGGGGCCAGACGAGGCAGTGGAGTTGGATAAAAACAAACTATAATTATATTTATATAATATTTATTACATATATATGTAAGAATGTATAAATGAAGCTCATTACTTTATATGCTAGCCATTTTTTTGTTTTTTTAAAGGTTGTGTTTTTTTTTTTTTCTTTTTTTTTTTTTTTTTTTTTTTTTTAATCATTTTATTACATGAGTACATTGTAGCTGTTTTCAGACATACCAGAAGAGGGCATCAAATCCCATTACAGATGGTTGTGAGCCACCATGTGGTTGCTGGGAATTGAACTCAGGACCTCTGGAAGAGCAGTCAGTGCTCTTAACCACTGAGCCATCTCTCCAGCCCCGCTAGCCATTTTTTTAACTGGCCAATTTTTCTAGTGTACTACATAAATATAGTAAAGAACTTCACAGGCTGGATATGGTGGCGCACGCCTTTGATCTCAGCACTCAGGAGACAGAGGCAGGCAGATTTCTATGAACTGGACACCAGCCGTGTCCAGTAGGCTAGCTAGAGCTACTTAATGAGACTCTGCCTTTAAAAAAAAAAAAAAAAAAAAAAAAAACCAGGCAGTGGTGGCTCACACCTTTAATCCCAGCACTCGGGAGGCAGACACAGGGAGATCTCTGTGAGTTTGAGGCCAGCTTGGTCTACAGAGTGAGTTCTAGGACAGGCAGGGCTACACAGAGAAACCCTGCTCCCCCACCAATAAAAATAAATTACTATAACATAGAATAAAATATATCCATATCTTTGTGTGTGTTACGTGTGTGTATAGGTGTATGCATAGGTGTACATGGAGGTCAGAGGTCAACATTCCGTATTTTCCTCAGTTGCTCTTATTTTTTTGAGACGGATTGTTTGCTGAACCTGAAGCTTGTTGATATGTTAGGGTCTAGCTAACAAGGCCTGGGGATTAGGATTACACAGTGCCTAGCTTTGAACTTGGATGTTGGGGAACTAAACTCTGACTGAGGTCCTCGTGGTTGTGTGGAAAGTACTTGAGAGGCTGAGCCATCTCCTTGGCCCCTGAATGCATATACTAACAAAATATAAATGATGACGCATAGTGTTAAAAGCTATTGGGTTAAGCTCAGTGGTAAAGTGTGTGCCCTGGCTCAGTCCCCTCACATTGGGGGGTAATAAAAGCTGCAATAATTGTGTTTGCTTGCTTGCTGTGGTGTTAAAAAAAAATAGTACCTAGACAGAAGAACAAGCCTATGGTGGATGACACATTTCCATGGGTTTCCAAATGACTGGCACTCAGGAAACACCCCTTCCGTCTTTCCTTCTCCACACGTAGGGGCTACTGTTTACAGGCACTGAAGGTATGCCAAGGACCGGCTAACTCAAGCTGGAGACTCACCACAGGGTCCTGGAGCACAGTCACTCTGCCTCCTTTGAACATGGTTTTCAGAGCTACCAAGTGAGACCAGAAAACTTGCACTGGCTGGAAGCATAGTGCAAGGGCTTCTCTCCTTAAAAACAAAATACCAGCAGCAATAAAACTGTGGTGGTACAGACCTGTAATTCTAGCATTCTAGAGAGAGTGAAAAGAGGGAAGATTGTCTCCAGCTCAAGGCTAGCCTGGGATACGTATTGTGTTTTAGGTTAACCTGGGCTATGAAAAAAAAAAAGACAATCACCACCACAAAGACAAGCAATAAGAATAAAACAAGAGCCGGGCAGTGGTGGCGCGCGTCTTTAATCCCAGCACTTGGGAGGCAGAGGCAGGCGGATTTCTGAGTTCGAGGCCAGCCTGGTCTACAGAGTGAGTTCCAGGACAGCCAGGGCTACACAGAGAAACCTTGTCTCGAAAAACCAAAAACAAACAAACAAAAAACCTGAAAACAAAACAAAAAGAACAGAACAAGAACCTCAGCAGTTTAAACATCACATTTAAATCCAACATCTATTTTTCTATATAGTGTCCATTGAGGAGGTGAGGGCTGCTGTTCATTTACACTAACATGTGAATCAAAACCCTGTCAGCTTCCATGTGTTGATGCTGAATGACAGAGGCAAGCATTCTTATCAAATGAACCATGTGGCCACCATGAAGATTTAGGTCCATGGTAGAGCTCTTACTGAACAAACACAAGGTCCTGGGTTCCATCTTCAGCACCACAAAAGTTTAAAAAAAAAACCCAAAAAAACAAAAACAAACAAGCAACCCGGCAGAAGTCAATAGAGATGAGCGGGGAGGAACGCTGAGGACCCTGAAGCACAGAAAAGTGAAAGAAGCTTCTTTTCCTGTCCCACCCGGTCCCCTGGGGCGCAGTCAGTTGGCTCTGTTTCCTCCGAGATGGCCAGCTGTGTCCCCAAAACACCAGCTGCTAGCACCTCCCCTTTATCTGGGCTGGCATCAGGGGCACCTGTCCCTCGGTCCCCCTCCCAGTGCCTGTCCACATGGAATCTACTAGGACTGAAGACGAGTTTTGTCTTTGTTCTTACCTCCCATGTAATTCCTGTAACACTTAGAGATGTCCTAAACGAAACATTTGGCCAAGTATTCTTTCTGCTCTCTCTACTGGAGTGTTAACTGTGCTGAAGCCTGCCCTGTTTCCTACTTGGCTGTGTGATTACTCAGGTTACTGCCTGCAGCCTCTCTTTCCCTCAGCATCTTTTTGTCAAGTAGCAAAGAAACCTGTAAAGTGGGGCCCAGAAAGGTGTTTGCTGCCAAGTCTAATGACCTCAGTTCCATCCCAGACACTCACAGGGTAGAGTCTAAGTTATCTATGGCAAATGTGTGCCCACCCACACATCTCCCCGTAAATAAATAAATGTAAAAATGTTACTTTTAAAAGACAAAGCAATAGGAAAGATGAGACACACTGCAAGAGAGCAGGGCTTCAGTTAAAGTACTCAAAGGCCTGTTTGCTCCTTTAATCTTCCCGACAGCAATGAAACAAATCCTGTGATTATCACTCCCACTTTGCAGATGAGAAAACTGAGGCACAGAGACAAAGTTACTTGTCCAAGGTCAGAGAAGAATAATAATAAGGATTCAGACTAGTCAGGCTGGCTCCAGAGTTGGCGTTTTGAACCTCTCATTATTTTATCATGATAACCCCCAGCAATACATAGTAAGTAGCCTGCGTAAGAGAGCAGAGAGAACTTTGTTCTCAAAGGACAAATGCTATCTTTCTGGAAGAATGATTTGTAGATGTAATTCTGGAGCCTCGCACAGACCATCACCTCCCTGTCCATTAAGAACACAGACTCAGGTGTGACTTCTACTTTCTTTTATCAAGAAAAAAGTTTAAGAAGTCCTAGGTTACATGGTACATTTGCTGCTTAGTTCTGGTAAGGATTGTGGTGAATGGCATCACAGAGCCAGGAGTCTTGAACAGAGAGAGGGGTCGTGTGGTAAGATAGGAAATAAAAGAAAGATTCAGGGCTGCAGAGCAGAGATGGCTCAGCAGTTAAGGGCACTGACTGCTCGCCGGGCGGTGGTGGTGCACGCCTTTAATCCCAGCACTTGGGAGGCAGAGGCAGGCAGATTTCTGAGTTCGAGGCCAGCCTGGTCTACAGAGTGAGTTCCAGGACAGCCAGGGCTACACAGAGAAACCCTGTTTCAAAAAACAAACAAACAAAAAAAAGAGTACTGACTGCTCTTCCTAGAGGACCAT
This sequence comes from Grammomys surdaster, assembly GCF_004785775.1. Classification (NCBI taxonomy): domain Eukaryota; kingdom Metazoa; phylum Chordata; class Mammalia; order Rodentia; family Muridae; genus Grammomys; species Grammomys surdaster. The sequence continues at coordinate 6,516,726 of NW_021620862.1, forward strand.
AGTTCAATTCCCAGAAACCTGGTGGCTCACAGCCATCTGTAATGGGATCTGATACCTTCTTCTGGTGTGTCTGAAGACAGCTGCCCTGTACTCATATACATAAGAGAGAGAGAGAAGAGAAGAGAAGAGAAGAAGAGAAGAGAAGAAGAGAAGAGAAGAAGAGAAGAGGAGAAGAGAAGAGAAGAGAAGAAAAGAGGAGAAGAGAAGAAGAGAAGAAGAGAAGAAGAGAAGAAGAGAAGAGAAGAGAAGAGAAGAGAAGAGAAGAGAAGAGAAGAGGGGAGAGATTAATTCAGGAGTAAAGCTTTATTTCTTTTAGGAATTCATTCATTCATTCAATGGTACTGAGTATGGAACCTAGACCTTGCTCATGTTAGACAAGTGCTTATGTCTTTTGTATTAGTTAGCTATGTTTCTTGTTGCTGTGATTAAATACCTGACAACCTAAAGGAAGGAGTTACCTTCGCTCACAGTTTCAGAGGGCTCAGGTCATCCTGGAGGAGAAGCCATGATAGAGAAGGGCAGTTCACATCTCTTCTCATTTTCAGGAAGCAGAGAGAAGAGCTATAAAGGGAGGCACAGCAGACACCAAGGGCGCATGCCCAGTGGCCCTCCCTCCCTCCAGCTAAGCCTACCTCTCACCTTCACCATGGTGGGGGTGGAGAGAGTGCTGAGTGTGTGCAAGGAGCTCACGAGGCTGCATGTTGGCATGCACTCAGGGACCCCAGTGCCGGAGACCCATGGAAATGGCAACACCTTGCTCAGACAGTCTTGGGAAATGGCAACGCCTCTCTCTGGTCCAAGTACAGATGTTACAAACAACTGACAATTGACCTTTAGCTAAAACCAGTGTATGCAGAAACTACCAACCACATCTTCCTCTTTCGGGGTGTTCACAACCTAAGACTGCTCCCCTACAGAGAACTCCTACTGAGATTAGCTAGCCCACTTCCTTGTTCAGCTGTAAACTATAAACCTGGCTCCTTACCCAGATGTATAAAATAAATAGGCTGCATCTTCTTCAAAGCACACAGCCCACCTGATACAGATTTTCTGTATATGTGTTTCTTCATCCCCTGTCATTCCAGTTAGGTTCATCCCTAGGCGATGGGTCATGACTTCTCACCACTTCCTCATACTATCTTATGATCAACCCACTGAGGGAAGAATCCATTCATCAGGTTGGAGCCCTCAGGATCTGTCTCTGGGGATGACCTGACCAACACGCCCTGTGTGTGCCTTACTAATTGCCTCGGTGTTTTTAATCCAATCAAGTTGACAATCAGGATTACCCATCATACCTTTGTAATAAGAAAAATGATACATGTAACATGAGCATGAAGGGAGCATAAACAAGAAAACACTGGTGCTGAGGATACTCTGCTCCAGTTGGAAGCTTAGAGGACAAGACGGTGCATGTGCTTGTTTCTATGCTATGTAACAGTTTTCCCAGACCCAGTGGTTTAAAGCAGTACTATTTCCCACCTCACAGCCACTGAGTCAGAAATATAGCCAGGGTGTAGACCTGACCACTGCTAGGCTGTCCTGCTCTCAGTCAGAGCTCACTACACTTCCAAGCCTGCCTAGGAAGGGCTCTGCTTCCAGACTCAGCTGTAGGCTGAATCCAGTTAGACCAAAGGCCTGGCTATATAAGTGGCAGATCACTTATTCAAAAAGACAAAAAGCTAACTGGATGGAGAGTTAAGCCAGGCTTGGTGGTTTATGCTTATAATCCTGGCACCTGGGAGATGGAGACAAGATGCCTGCAGGGTTCAAGGACAGGGTGGGTTGTAGAGTGAGATCCTGTTGGTTAGAGGTAGCCACAAGGTCTATTCACACTCAAGGAGAGGTTTGATGACAAAGGGGTAGGGACTTTGGAAACCACATATACTCTGAGCCCTTCAAAGAACTTAAATCTTCCTATAGGATCCATATCCACTTACTCAGCATTCCAGTACATTCCAGGTGCTGTCCTCCGGCAAGCATCAGTGGTTCACCTGTGATAGACATGTTGGGGGAACTAATGCCCTATGAGTAGTTGTTTTTGGCTCATGATGGGTGGGAATTGGGGTTTCTTAACTTCCTTCTCCTGAGTGGGAAAACTCAGAAACCTGTTCTGTGATATCCCTCAGAGACCCCAAGGGACATCAACCCCAATTGCAGCAGCAACACAGCTTGCTTCATGTACTTCCTTCACCTTGTCAGCTTCCCTACGACTTTCTTCCCCACTCCTAGTCTCCCTAGGATCACCTCTTTAAAAAATACTAAGAGCCAGCATGACCTGCACACCTCTAATCTCGGCGCTCCCAAGGTAGAAGCAGGTAGACTTCTCTGAGTTCCAGGCCAGCCTGGTCTACTTGATTCTAGGCTGGTCAGGGCTGCATAGTGAGACTCTGTCTCAAAACAAAACAAAATTAAAAGCAGGTTTGAAAGCGAGTGACTATGGAGGTACTCTAAGTGGTAAGGAAAGAGTTTGGAGGAGATGGTGGGGATGAACATTCAACACTGTGTTCTTATTATATGTTTGGTAAATTTCCTGAGTTGGGACCTCAGTATGTTGCCTAGGCTGGCCTGGTTGTAGGGCTATGGCTGTAGTTCCTTCAGCATGGGTCTAGCATGTACCAACCCCTGGACCAGCAACAGTAGAAAAACAAAACAAAAAGACCTAATGGTTGTGTTCCGGTCTTAAAATTTTATAAATTGACTTTGCAGCACAAATTATTATTGAACATTTGTTACTAGTTGATATTTCTCTCTACTTGACTGTAAGCACCATGAAAAGACAGAACCAGAGTGGCTTAGGTAGTTCCTACTGTCAGGTCGGCACAGCATAGCATCCTCTAAGATCATCTCAGTTGAGGGATTGACCAGATCAAATTGGCTTGTGGCCCTGTCTATGAGAGAGCTTCTTGATTGACAGGTGGAGGAAGACCCAGCCTACTGTGAGCAGAGAGGTCCTCAGGCAGGTATGCCTGCTATTTAAGAAAGCTAGCTAAGCTGCATGTGGGGCAGTAGCAGCGCTCTGTGGTTTTTACCTTGAGTTCCCTGCCCTGGCTTACCTTAATGATGGATTGTGACCTAGAAACGGAAGCCAAATGAACCCTTTCCTTCCCTCCCATGCGGCTTTTTGTCAGAAAGATTGTTTTGTTACAGCACCAGAAAAATTAGAACACAATGGTTTCTCATTCTTTTTTTTTGGGGGGGGGGGCAGGGGTTCTAGACAGGGTTTCTCTGTGTAGCCCTGGCTGTCCTGGAACTCACTCTGTAGACCAGGCTGGCCTGAACTCATAAATCCTCTGCCTCCCAAGTGCTGGGATTAAAGTGCTGGGATTAAAGGTGTGCGCCGCCACCACCCAGCTGGTTTCTCATTCTTGAGTTAGCAGCTGCCATGATGCTTGTGACGACTAGGCTCCCAGTATATCTTTGGTGGAGTGAATAAGACCCGCCTTCCTACTCTGAAGGTAGCATTTCTATCCCTTCAATTCCCCAAATCACTTGTCAGTAGTTTGTATGTAAGATACGTTGAAGCAAAAATATCTTGTTCCTAAGGGGTGGGGTAGACTCAGGAGGGATGCAAAGGGGATTTCATTTTATCTCACTGTAGGGAAAACAGCTTGTCTTTTTCCATTGTCCCTCGAAGTACCAGAGGAGATAGGTAAGCAATGGGAACTAGGTACCATCAGAAGCCCATAATGCACCAGAAACATCCCAACTTGAGGTAAAGGGCACATGAGCAGGAACCTCAGCCTCTATCACCCAACTGGTCCTGGAGACCAATGTCTGTGTTAGTTCTACTTATAGTCTACTTCCTGACTGCACTTCCAGCCCACACTTCCGGTCTCGTGGAGCCACACCCAGGGATGTGTCACAATACTAAGAGAAGCTTTCGGTGAAGAGGCTAGAATGCCTTTTAGTTGTCTGTCACTTGAAGGTATAATGGCGAGGAGATGATGAAGCCTTCCCTATATCCTTTTCCCCTCGGTTGTTAGAGGACATGACTGAAGAAATCTCACTGGAGTTGCTCCAGATACACGACTGGTCCTAAGAGGGCATAGAAAGCCCCTTCCAACTGCTAAGAGCTGTAGGAGAAAGCACAGTAGTGTGTGAGGGCCTGTCTACATCCTCTTCATCTGAATTGGATATGGTACGATTCCGGCTTTAGCTTGTGCCCTGGAATGACTAACACGAGAATAGGTCTGGGCAGCCGCACTAGTCAACACAGCCCCCAGCCCCCGCAGTCCTCCGGGGCTCAGGAGCCCTGCCCAAGAGAGCTGGCTTTGTTTGGATCTTAGTGAGTAAGCTACAGGTGCTCAGTTTTTGGGCGTGGCCTGTTTTAGTCACTCACTATCACCTCAAAGGGCTCCAATCTCAGACCTGTGCGGTGTTTTTCCATGAGTGAAAAGGCGTGCCCCCTCCCGAGGACTATGGATGGATGCCATAGTCTCTGGGTGAATGTGGAGATCCAACGCTTCTAACGTGATTGATTGCATCCTGAATTCCTGTTCAATTCTCAAGGTGCTGCTGTTCGATGTAGAGAGAGCCTGTTTCCCACATTGGCTCTTTTTCTTCTCTATATCCGAAGGGGTGATTCTACAGAGCCTGTCAGCAACATCGCTGATATGGCTTCTTATACAACGGCTGGGCTCTGTAAACCCGCCTCTTGTTCCATTTTCAACTTCAGGCTGATGAACACTACCAAAGGACAAAGGAGAATGAGCATCATCTAGGGACCATACTCACAGAGCCTCACACTCACAGTGTGTTTCCTGGATTCCCGAAAGAGGTGCGCTGCAGATAAAATGAGGTGTCTTGTTTCAAACAACAGGAAGATAATGATGGGGACGGGATGGGGGAATGCCTAATGATACTTCTGTGGATTCCCCACTTAGGAACACAAATACATCTTCCCAGACGGAGTTCAGTCTACTCTTTCAGTCATTGCTAGCTGGCCTCACGTAAGTCACCCGGTGTGGGTGGAGCATTATCTCCTGGGAACTGCGCCCAGGGACCTGACATTCCATTTCAGAATGCGTAAGGCATGTTCCCAAGACCAAGGGCTTCCTTAGGGCTGCAATTATGCTTATGTGCCGCAGATCACACATGAATTTGTGGTTTTGACTTGTAAGCCCTAACAGGTTGGTGGTCTCGAATTAAACATGTGGAATTTATGTATATAGTATTTGTCTTTTTGTAACCGAGTTGTAACCTTGCACCTCTGGAGCTAAGGAGGCAGCTATCAGAAGAGTTCTACATACAGCCCCATCTCGTTCTCAGATTTGGATACTGTCTAAGGTACTAAACGCACAGGTGCCAATTAGGAAATGAAAATCCAGTCATTACTCAGAGAATAAATATTTCAACACACCATCTCTCAAGCTGTAATTAAAGGCAGGGAGCTTTGTTATTGGGAGGACAAAAACCAGAGAGGCAGACAACTATTTTTGGAGTTGTTTATCTTCAATGTAATCTACTACTTACAGTTCGTCAGCTGAAATAAAATACCATAAATCAACATGTTTGAGAAATGTCTTACAGAAAGCAGGGAAGAAAGAAGAGACGAGAGCAAAAGAAAGAAGAGACTTTTCTCCTGCACAATGATTAAGGGAGGGGGGATAATTAAAACCCACGGCCTTTGTGTCACATGTTGAGAGGTAGGACAATTTAGTTTGCCCTGATTTCACTTTTCATTTTGTTATGTCTTCTAACAAAAACGGCTATTGTAAGAGTAGACTATACACGAACATGTGTGTGTACTAATGGAATTTATTATACATATCAAAGTTTCTATTACTTCACACATGACAGAATATATGTGTGTTTGTGTACATACATATGTACATACATATACACATAGTCATCCTTAAATATTCATGAGGGATTTGTTGTAGGATCTCTGGGGATACCAGAATACAGCTGTAGATGGCCAAGCCCCTTATGTAAAAGAATGTCATATTTGAATATAACCTATCCATATCTTCTCGTATACTTAAATCATTTCTAGATTAATGTAAATAGCAAATACAATGTAAATGCTATGCAGATGGTTGGTTGTTATGATGTTGTTGTTTTTTGTTTTTGTTTTGTTTTGTTTTGTTTTGTTTTGTTTTGTTTTGTTGGCTTTTCGAGACAGGGTTTCTCTGTGTAGCTGTGGCTGTCCTGGAACTCACTCTGTAGACCAGGCTGGCCTCAAACTCAGAAATCCACCTGTCTCTGCCTCCCAAGTGCTGGGATTAAAGGCGTGCGCCACCACTGCCCGGCTGATGTATTTTTTTAGAGACTGATAACAAGAAAAATGTGGTAGTCATACATGTGGTACAGACCTGCAATGCCAGCCTTTGAGAGGCAGCGGCAGGAGGACCACAGTCAATCTGAAGCTTTCTGGACTACCAGGTGAGATTGCATTTAAAAACAAAAACAGAAAGAAAGAAAAAGATTTTTTTAACAATATTACTTGTGATTTTTTTAAAAAAAGATTTATTTGTTTCACTTATATGAGTACACTGTAGCTGTCTTCAGACACACCAGAAGAGGGCATCTGATCCCATTACAGATGGTTGTGAGCCACCATGTGGTTTCTGGGAATTGGAACTCAGAACCTCTGGAAGAGCAGTCTTTTAACCACTGAGCCATCTCACCAGCCAAAAAGAATGTTTCTAAATAATGCCAAACCAAAGCTTCAGGTTGCAAAAAAGACAAATGAAAAATCTTTTGTTTGTTTGGTTTGGTTTTTGCTTTGTGTTTTGTTACTCTGTGTAGCCCTGGCTATCCTGGAACACACAGAAGTCGGTCTGCTTCTGCCTCTCAAGTGTTGGGATTGAAAGCGTGCACTAGCACGCCAGGCTAGACAATGAAATCTTAAAGAGAATAGTCGGCAGAGCTTCAGTTTGGTTCAGTAGTTAAAAACACTTGCTACTCTACCAGAGACCCACATCAAACAGTTCCCAACTATTTGTAATGCTGGCTCCAAGGCTCTCCTCAATACTTGCATGCATATGTACACACCCACATACAGGTACACACAATTAAAAATAACAGTGCTTGCTTCGGCTTCTGTGCAAGACCTCTGTGCAAGAATGATACACAAACTTGTGAAGTGTTCCATATTTAAAATACTGCTACAACAACAACAACAACAACAACAACAACAATGAAATCCTTTTAAAGAAGAAGACAGTTGACCAAATTCCTAAACATTGAATTCTGTGTGATTTTTTTTCATTGTTATGGGTTTAGGGGAGGACCACATACCGTGTCTATGTAGAGGTCAGAGGACGATTTGTGAGAGTTGGTTCTTGTCTTCTTTTTTTTTTTTTTTTTTTTTTTTTTTTTTGGTTTTTCGAGACAGGGTTTCTCTGTGTAGTCCTGGCTGTCCTGGTACTCACTCTGTAGACCAGGCTGGCCTCGAACTCAGAAATCCACCTACCTCTGCCTCCCAGGTGCTGGGATTAAAGGCATGCGCCACCACTGCCCGGTGGTTCTTGTCTTCTAAGATGTGAGTCCTGGTGATTGAACTCAAGTTGGGTGGCAAGTACCTTTACAAGTGAGCCATCTCACCAGCCCTACATTTTTGATATCTTAAGAAGATAGCTAATCAAATATACTGGGAAAGTGAATTTAAGGTTAATTCTTTCAATGCTTTTTCTGGGTTGCATACATGATTGGCCCTCCATACGGATAGATTCTATGCCTACAGATCATACCAACAGTGGACTGGAAATAGAGGAAAAGCCAGTCTGTGTGGTACATACCTGGAATCCCAGAATTTAGGAGATTGAGGAAGAAAGATTAAGAGTTTTAGGGAGCTGGGGAAAAGGCTCAGTATTAGCTGAACTGTTCGTGCAGAGGACATGAGTTCAGTTCCAGGTAGCTCACGATTGCCAGTAATTCTAGCCTGGGGCCTGGGTGCACCTGACTCCTCTGGCCTCCTGAGCAGCTCACGTGCACTGACCCCACACATAATAGACTCACACATGATTAAAAATAATAAAATCAGGGCTGGAGAGATAGCTTATCCGTTAAGAGCACTGGCTGCTCTTTCAGAGGTCATGAGTTCAATTCCCAGCACCCATATGGTGGCTCACAACTGTAACTCCAGTTCCAGGTGATCCAATGTCCTCTTCTGGCCTCTGTGGGCACTATTCACTGGTGCTTCACAGGCATACATACAGGAAAAACTGTCATATACATATAATTTAGGGGGAAGGATATAAGGAGGGTGTGGGGATATAGTTCAGTTGGAAGAGAGCCTAGCATACATAAAGTTCTAGTTTCAGTGCCTAACACTAATAAAACCAGACACAGTATGCATGCCTGTAATGCCAGTACTCAGGAGCCAGAGATAAAAAATTTAACTTAATTCTCACCTGCACCTTGACTGGACTACAGGTGACCCTGTCCCAGAAAAGGGAAAAAGGACCCTAATATATGTTTAAGGGCTGCATAATGGTTAGCTGGGTGTCCTGATACATGCCTTTAATCCTAGCTCTCTGGAGGCAGAGGAAATCAGATTTTTAAATTTGTGGCCATCCTGATCAACGCAGTGAGTTCCAGGCCAGTCAGAGTTACACAGGCTGGGGTTGGGGGAGATACATAATGAAATACGCAGGAGTGATTTGGAATAATTTATAATGGTATAGCAGCAATACTGCTGTTTGTGTGTCAGTAGCTGGGTGTGATAAAGGCAGGCAAGAATCACAACAAAGAAGAGTGTTGTAATATCTTGTTAAGGGCCTACTGTTGTTGGTCCACTCCTTTCATCCCATCACTCAGGAGGTAGAGGCAGGCAGATCTCTGTGAGTTCAAGCCCAGCCTGGTCTATAAATGGAGTTCCAGGACAGCCAGGGACACACAGAAAATCCCTGCCTCTAAACAAACAGAACAGAACAGAACAGAACAGAACAGAACAGAACAGAACAGAACAGAGCCCCCAAATCTTGTTAAGTGTTAATCCCCAGATGAGCATATACAAAGGTTTAGTGTTCTATTCTGCCTGCTCTTATATATTTAAATTTCTTACATGATAAAAAGTTTTTTAAAACCTCTTAATTATAACAATTGGTGTGTTTGGTTTGTTTGTGCATGTAGAGTGTGAACTGATTGAAGAGAAAGCTTTACTGCTGCAAAGACTCTTCCTTAACCCCACACTGGCATGGAGTCAGCAAAGAGGCTGGTCGCATTGCCCTGCCCAGGTTTTCATTCCTGGGGTCTGCTCAGGGTCTCAATAATCTGTACTTCATTAAAGCTCAAGGACTATTTTATTAAAGTTGAGAGAAAAACAACAGGGCAAGCAAGCATAGGCCTCAGTTGCTGGCCAGAGGAAGGATACAGCGAAGAGGAAGAGAGACGACCATGCCTTCTAGAGTTGGGATCCCAGAATGACAGCAAAGTTAGCAGTGGAGGGGGCAAGCAGTGGTACATCGGAAGGGGAGCATCGGGTTTAGGAGACAGAAAGCCTGGAGGACTTAGGCAGCACCTGATGGAGAAATAGAGAAAGGAATGGAGAGAAGGGGAAGGAAGGAAGGGAGGG
>NW_021620862.1:6526348-6553534 GCF_004785775.1 Grammomys surdaster
GAGGGAGGGAGGGAGGGAAGAGTGGGTCACACATTTGAACAAAAGTCCATTCTAAACCCCTCCTTGTCCATGAGTCTGTGTGCATGTACAAATGCATCACAGAAGGAAAGGACAGCACAGAGACACCGGGAAGCAATCTGTGTGACTTATCTGAAGGACAGACATTAGCACCAGTGGTGACTCCCTTTCGCTTTATACTAGTCATACTCTGTTATAGAACAATTTTTATATCATTATGTCATGCACCTAGTTCTAAACTGCTTTATGTTGGGAATTGGTTCTAATGCTTTGAATTAATCCAGCCCTCAAAATTGGGAATCTGCATGTCCAAACGCTGAAGGTCCTTGTCCCCAGTTGGTTTTTGATTGATCAATAAAGAGCCAAAGGCCAATGGCTAGCAGGTAGACTGAGGCAGGACCTTTAGATCTGTGTGGGCTAGGGACTGGGAGAGAGGAAGGAGCAGAGATCGCCATGAAGGGAAGAAGACCAGACCTAAAGGCCCGCCAACATGTGAGAGTCAGGGAAAGTGGCCACGCGGGCACTTCCCCAATTGTGTTTGGAGTGGCAGAGATAATATAGATTTTAACAGATGTTAACTCAGGAGTGCTGGAGAGTTTTTACTAGCAGCAGGTAGGCTTAGAAATGCCCAGTGATAGCCGGGCGGTGGTGGCGCACGCCTTTAATCCCAGCACTTGGGAGGCAGAGGCAGGCAGATTTCTGAGTTCGAGGCCAGCCTGGTCTACAGAGTGAGTTCCAGGACAGCCAGGACTACACAGAGAAACCCTGTCTTGAAAAACCAAAAAAAAAAAAAAAAAAAAAAGAAATGCCGAGTGACATATTAAAATTAACTGGCCTGTGTGTGTGTGTGTGTGTGTGTGTGTGTGTATTTGTGTGTCCTGAGAATCCAGAGAGCTCCTAGACAGGTGCAGCGAGCGTGCACAACTGGCTGGGAGCAAATTGGTTTAGCCCTGCATGCATGTATGTATACCTTATGTGTGCCTGGGGCCCTTAGGAGCCGGGCTTAAGATTAAAAATCGAGTTCTGGGCTGGAGAATTGGCTCAGCAGTTAAGAGTGCTGACTCTTCTTCCTGAGGTCCTGAGTTCAACTCCCAGCAACCACATGGTGGCTCACAACCATCTGTAATGGGATCCGATGCCCTCGTCTGCTGTGTCTGAAGACAGTGACAGTGTACTCACATGCATAAAATAAATAAAATCTTAAAAAAAAAAAAGAAATAGAGTTCTGGGGAGTCATGAGCCATTGTGAGGTGCTGAGAAGCGAACAAGGGTCCTATGAAGGAACAGGTACGCTTAACTGCTGAGCCACCTCTGTAGGTCTTGATTTTTGTTTGTTTTGGGGTTTTTGTCTTATTTAAAAGGCAGGGTCTTAAAAAGCCCCAGATGACTGACTTGGAATTCCTTATGTAGCAGAGGTCAGACTCAAAGTCCTGATCCTCTTGTCTTTACCTCTCGAATTTTGTGATTACAGAATTATATGCAGATGATGCCACACTTAGTCTAGACTGTAAACTTCTTCTTCTTTTTTGGTTTTTCGAGACAGGGTTTCTCTTTATAGCCTGGGCTGTCCTGGAACTCACTCCGTAGACCAGGTGGGCCTCAAACTCAGAAATCTGCCTGCCTCTGCCTCCCAAGTGCTGGGATTAAAGGCGTGAGCCATCACTGCCCGGCGACTGTGAACTTCTTAAGAGGAAAGACTACACTGAACACAGTACTTCTTTGTTTAGCCCAGATTTCCACCCATAGCTATATATTTAGGCAATTTCATTTCCCCTACAAATTTAGATAGATAGATAGATAGATAGATAGATAGATAGATAGATTTAAATGATCTGAGACTGGGGTTAAAGGTCAGTGGAAGAGCACATATTTAGCATGCACAAAGCCCTGAATACCATCCCCAGTACCACGATACAGAAATACAATATATTCTGGGATAGAACCTGCAGGGCATAGATGTAAGCAAAGAAGCCTCAGTAAGAAGCAGCTGGAGTTCTAATGTCTATTTACTTCCAAACAGTGCCATGAGAATAATTAATGCTTGTCCATGTCTTTGAGATCCTCAGATGAAAGGACGCTCAAAGAGTCTAGAATTATTATGGATTCCCATGACTCTTTCAAAGCCTCAGAACACATTTCACAGCACTGGTCATGTTTTTGCAGACTGGGAAGCAGCCAGGACTACTCCTCCAGTGGTGGCTGAAAGGTGGTCTCCCAGCATGGTCTGCAGTGTTCAGGGAAAGTCATTTTGAAAATAAGGCTGGGGCTGAGAGATGGCTCAGTGGTTAAGAGCACTGACTGCTCTTCCAGAGGTCCTGAGTTCAATTCCCAGTAACCACATGGTGGCTCACAACCATCTGCAGTGCGATCTGATGCCCTCTTCTGGTGTATCTGAAGAGAGTGACTGTACTCAAAATAAATAAATCTTTAAAAAAAAAAAATTTGAAAATAAGGCTGGAGATAATGAGGATCTAAAGCAAACAAACCCTTGGCTTCCTGAGCAGAGTGAACTGGAGACTTGGGGAAGAGTCCTTCAGTAGGGAGTTGTTGGCCTCTGGGCATGGTAATCTGGCCTGGAGCCTAATCCCATGTCCTGTGTGGGCCTCAGCCACTGACTCCCAGATGTGAGAGTCATCCTGAGCCTACCTGGACGAGAGGACGAATGATCTAACAGATCATCACAGCTAAAAGTGGTTTTGGATTTGAGGCTACAGGCTTGAGAGTCCTGCTCCTTAGGAAGCTTTACGGATACCACTCTGTGTTCTCACCCACCTCTTCCTCCCTCTTTCCATTCCCCTCATCTGCTTCTTCTGGATAATACAAGGGATCTATTTTTGAATTTTTTTTATGTGTGTGTATATGTGTGTGTGTACATGCTATAGCATGCGTGTAAAGATCAGAGAACCTGTGGGAGCTGTTCTTGTGGGAACTTGTGGGAGTGCATGTTCTCCTCTACCATGTGAGTGAGTCCTGGGGATTGAACTCAGGCCATCAGGCTTGTCTGCAGACATTTAGTGATCAGTTGACATTCTGCTGTGACTCAAACTAGAGAAGTCCCCTCAGCCTTTACACATAGATTTCCTCCAGCCTCCGCGTCCCATGTCTCTCCTCTCCTCTTTGCTCAGTCCCTGCTTCCTTGTTTTGGTTGACTTGGGTTGCTACCACTTTAGCAGCAGTTTATTAGCCATTAACAACATCTCCTCTGCGCCCAAAGGCGACTGCTCATGTTGCACTGAGAGAAAAGAATTCCAGAGCTTCTGCAGGTCCCCACAGACTCAGAGTTATAATGAAGCAGTAAATCAGAAGATGCTGTTAGGGCGTGTCTCAAATGGGTTGGAAAAAGATCAAATGTTTTCACCTGTGAGCCAGGAAAAAGGGAAGGGAGGAAGGAAGGAAGGAAGGAAGGAAGGAAGGAAGGAAGGAAGGAAGGGAAGGAGGGAGGGAGGGAGAAAGGGAGGAAGGGAGGGGGGAGAGAGAGAGAGAGGAAGGGAGGCAGGGAAAGAAGGAAAGAAAGAAAGGAAATAGGAAAGAAGGGCTTAGCTTGACAGGCCTTAGACCTGCTGTGATCATAAGCCAGCCACTCTTGCTTTGCACTTTGAGGAATGGAAACTCTACTGGACAAAGAGTCAAGACAACGCTCACTGCAGAGCTCATTTCCCCAGCAAAGCAGGCCTGGCATGTTCTGTTCTTTGAGGGACAACTTTGCTTAGGCTGTTGGGTGAGATCAGGCATCCCCAGGCTTTCATCCTTGGCATACCCAGAAAGCCTGTGACTTAATAAAAAGAGCAATTATGAGATCACAAAAGATTCCAGCCCCAACACTGACCTCATCATGTAGGCCAGGCCGGTCTCAAACTCAAACCATTAAGGCTAACCCTGAACTACTGTTCCCTCCCTCATGAACCTGATTCCTGCCTCCTACATTTGATGGATTACAGCCAATGCTTGCTTGCTTGCTTGCTTGAGAGAGATTGATTATATCATATTTAAGGATAAAAATATGCACAAAGTCACAGTTTTTTTGTTTTTGTTTTGCTTTAGTTTTGTTTTTGAGACAGGGTTTCTGGGTAGCCCTGGCTGCCCTGTGTTGCGGGAGATATTTAAAATGGCTGGATTCAATCTGGCTTTTCCTAATCAGCCACCGTGTTCCCGACTAGCCTATGCCTGTGGCCACAAGCGAGAGGCGGAGGTGCGTTCTTGCTGCTGTCGTGGCTCAGGCAGCCGGAGACACCAGCCCTGCTACCCAGGAGACACCAGCGTGGGAGATGGCTCTGCCAATCTTCCACGCTGTCTTTACAAGACTGGGCATTGCCCAGACCATCCTGCCATCCAAGCAGGCTTGGTAAGAAATGAGACTCTAGCGCTTTCGAGTCTTGGCTCCAAGATGACCAAAAAAGAAGAAACAACGGTCGTGCCAAAAAGGGCCGCGGCCATGTGCAGCCAATTCGCTGCACGAGCTGCTCCCGGTGCGTGCCCAAGGATTAGGCCATTAAGAAGTTTGTCATTCGGAACATTGTAGAAGCCGCTGCTGTCAGGGAGATATCTGAAGCAAGCGTCTTCGACGCTTACGTCCTTCCCAAGCTCTATGTCAAGCTGCATTACTGTGTGAGCTGTGCCATTCATAGCAAGGTCGTCAGGAATCGATCTCGGGAAGCCCGAAAGGACCGAACTCCCCCACCACGATTCAGACCTGCTGGCGCTGCACCACGACCCACAGCAAAGCCCATGTAAAGAGGTGGTTTCTTAAGGGCGAAAGGAAAGATGCTTTGGGAAAAATAAAATGGAAGTTCTACTTTGTAAAAAAAAAAAAAAAAAGAAAAGAAAAAGAAAGAAATGAGACTCTAATGCTTAAATATTAATTAAAGGCTTTATATATTTGGTAATGTTCAATCAACAAGATGCCCACAATTATAGATGTTTCCCAATTAACTAACCTACATATAAGTTGTTACCCAGGACTGCCAGGACTGCTCCCGGTACGTGGGTGGTCATCCATGGCACCTCCTATATCTCTGCCTCTCCCTCCTCTTCCTTCCCCTTTTCCTCTCTTCTCCTCTTCCTCTCCTTACTCCTCCCACCTTAGCTCCTCCCAACTTGTGGGAAAAATATCCCACTACAGCCCTGGAACTCACTCTGTTGAGCAGGCTGTCAGAATTCTCTTGCCTCTGCCTCCTAAGCGGTGGGATTAAAGGCCTGCGCCGCCCCCCCCCCACACACACTCTGGCTGTTTTTTGTTTAGTCTGATGTTGAAGTTGCTGACTAAGGGCCAGCAGGACTGATCTTTGCATAATTCTGTGGTTCTGAGAGGAAACCCTGTGATGAGTCTTAACGTACTGTGATTTGTTGCCAATCAGCAGAACTCCCAGAAACCATTGGGAAGCATGTGCTTTGGTCTCTCCTTACTCAAACCACGGAGACCTGACCCTTGAGTCTTCTCTGCAGGGTGATGCTCATGGCTTGGATTCTCACCCACAGTTTGACTCAAGTGTCTGGCTGATGTCAATGAACCCTTGGTTGGGATTTTGATGCTTTGGGGCTTTAGGGGTGGTCCAAGTGTAGATGGGGTGCTGCAGAAGATGGTGGTCAGGGCCATAAAGAGCAGCAAGGAGGGAAATTGCAGAGGGGTGGGAAATGGTTGAAATGGAATCTACTCTCAACTGAGCAAATGCTTTGCTCTTAGAGGCACATAGCTGGCATTGGACCCTGAACAGGGACATCGGTGTAGGCAGCCTTTGAGTCCTGACTCACACTTTAGGAAAACAAGAAAGTAGGACTGAAAAAAAGCGTTAACTTTCTAGTTTTAGCTGTGTGTATGTGTGTGTGTGTGTACAGTCAAGTGTACATACATGCTAGTATGAATAGAGGCCAGAGATTAACATTAAGAGAATTTTTCTCAATTGTTTTCCACTTTATCTAGGGCCATGAACTCCCTGGTTCTCAAGCTTGCTGACTAAACCATCTCATTTCTGTTGTTTTTCTTCAGAAAGCATCAAGATGATAGGCTTCAAGAGTTTCTCCCAATTCTTCTGGTCTTGAACATCTCTGAGTCCCTGAGCACTGGCAAGCAACAGCATTACTAGGGGACATGCGGCACACTGGTCTTGGAACAGAATCAGACGCTGTGGGGGCTTGATGAGCATCTATTCTAACCCCCTATCTAGTGCTAAAACTTGACAACCATTAGCCCAAGGGGGAAACGAATTAATGGATGGAGGAAATTGGGAGTGTGCCTTAATATTAGTGAAAATTGCTATTCTTAGCTGGGCATGGTGGCATACACCTGTAGTCCCAATAATTCAGAGGGTGAGCAGAGGAATTGCTGGGAGTTTGGTGTCAGCCTGGACTGCCTTTAGTAAGTTCAAGGCCACCCTCTGGTGAGCATAACTTTTTTTTTTTTTTAGAACCTGCTTTTGCTTTTTGTCTTGTCTTTGCATCCAAGATTTTGCATTTGAAAATGAGAAATTCTACGGGCAGTGGTGGCGCACGCCTTTAATCCCAGCACTTGGGAAGCAGAGGCAGGCGGATTTCTGAGTTTGAGGCCAGCCTGGTCTACTGAGTGAGTTCCAGGACAGCCAGGGCTACACAGAGAAACCCTGTCTCGAAAAACCAAAAAAAAAAAAAAAAAAAAAAAAGAGAGAGAGAAATTTTATAATTTTTCCCTCTTCTCCAAGGGCCAGCTGATAGTACTGCAGTTTTCTACTTGTGTGTCATCTCCTTCTAGTGCCCAAATCCCTCTTTGATGACTGATGCTCTTGCCAGTCCTGAGGGTCAAAAGGCAAGGAGCTTTCCCCATCATGTGAAGCTGACCCAGTCAAGGGAACTTGGGGAATCACTGGATAGGTCAGTCTGCATAGAAGAGCCAAGGACCAGAACTTGGACAGCAGACACGCATCCTTCTTAACCTTGGCGGAACAACAGTGTGTCAGGGTGTGTGGAAAGGGTGGTATGTCCTTCCAGAGAAAGAGCATGAAGGCTTGGATCTAGCCTGTCCCCTGAAGCACATGTTACACTGTGATCTACATGACGAGACACTAGGGGGTGGACCTTTCAAAGGTGATTAGGGCTCTGCATAAATGAATGGATTAACCTGTCTGAGGGATTATGGATTTATGAGCCACCTCAAGATGGGTCAGCTCTAAAGGCCAGTGTAGCTGGAAAATATGTTTCTTTCTGTCTCTGGCCATCTAATACCCAGCATTGTTGCAGGATTCTGCCAGGAAGCAGGCTGTCTCGAGCTGTAGGCTCTCATGGCCTTGGAGTAGAGCTGTGAGCCAAAATCAAGCATCTTTTTATGTTATACAATGTCTGTGTTTCATTATAGCAGCTCAAGATGGACAGAGAGTGACATTTTATTATTTGCTTTTCTGCCTAAAAATTCAACTGCGAGACAGTGTAATGTTTGCAAGCCTTTACTTCCAGCACTGGGGAGGCAGAGGCAGGTGGATCTCTGTGAGTTTGAGGCCAGGTTGGTCTACGTAGTGAGTTCCAGGACAGCCAGAGCTACATATTAAGACCCTGTCTCAGAAAGAAAGAGAGAAAAAGAAAGAAAGAAAGAAAGAAAGAAAGAAAGAAAGAAAGAAAGAAAGGAAGGAAGAATGAAGGAAAGGAACTCAAGTGTGAGTTCTTGAAGAAAGGTCCATCAAGTCACTTAATATTATGCTTCTGAGGTGACATCGTTATGTGCATGTGTTGCCCTCTGGTCCCTACCACTCACTGCTGTGACTTCAGGCACAGACCACCATCTACCATGTCTGACTCACACTTCTTTCTTTCTTTCTTTCTTTCTTTCCTTCTTTCTTTCTTTCTTTCCTTCTTTCTTTCCTTCTTTCTTTCTTTCTTTTTCTTTCTTTTTTTTGTTGTTGTTGTTGTTTTTTGCTTTTTCAAGACAGGGTTTCTCTGTGTAGCCCTGGCTGTCCTGTAACTCACTTGGTAGACCAGGCTGGCCTTGAACACAGAAATCCGCCTGCCTCTGCCTCCCAAGTGCTGGGATTAAAGGCGTGCGCCACTACCGCCCGGCCATTTCTTTCTTTCTTAAAAAAAGAAAAAAATCAATTAATTTGAGTCAAAGTCTTATGTACCCAAGCTGGTGCCAAATTCTCTGTGTAGCCAGGATCACCCTGAAGTTCAGGTCTTCCTATCCTGAGCTCTGGATTGCTGGGGCTGTACTACCATGCTGAATTCATGGGGTGCCTGAGATCAAACCAGGCTGTGTGAATGCTAGGCAAGCACTATACCGACTAAGATATGTTACCAGCCCCTTGGCTCAAGTTTCTTTGATTTTTTTTTTCATATGCTTGTGTGTGTGTGTTCATGGATATGTGGAAATCCAATAATGACTTTGGGAATCTTCCTGTCTCCCTCTCCACCTTCCCGGTGGTCTCTCTCTCGAGTCTGGAGCTCACTGATAATGCTCATTTAGCTATGTAGCTTGCTCTGGGGAATCCCTGGTCTTCACCTTCGATTTCTGAGTCCTGGAATTATAAGTGGGCTGTCATACGAACTAGGCATTTACGTGGGTCCTAGGAACCAAACATCAGGCTTTATGCTTGTGTGGTAAGCCACTGAGCCATCTCCTCAGCCCTCAGATATATTTTCATTACAAAACATTTACATTAATTTGTGTATGTCTGTGTATGCACTCGGGCATGGCATGCATGTGGAAGTCAGAGGACATCTTGTAGCAGCAGCAGCAGTCAGCTTTCTCTCTCCACCGTGTGAGTTCAGGGGATGGACCTTGGCTGCAAGCATCTTTCCCTACTAAGCTCTCTCTCTTAGCTTGCCTTCAGAAATCTCAATGAAACAAACTGCTTGATGGTGTTGGTGAGAACAATGATAAAGACTGCTTTTGTAAGCTAGAGTTTTGTTATAATGTAAACTCGACGGAATCCACCCTGAAGGAGGCGCCTGTTGACAGTACAAAGAGGGAGCTCGGGACTCTATTCAGCCTTGGCTGTGGGTCCGGTTTTGATCAGAGCTCCGAGTCTCGGCTCTCCCCTAGGCTCGTTTTCAGCCTTCTCTTTCGCAGCATGAGTGCTTAAACACAACCCTTTTCTACCTCTGTTTCCACCTCACCCTTGATGGTGCCTGTGATTTTCTATCCAATAAGAGGAGGAGAGTGGAGTTTTGCTTTCCCTGACAACCAAACATCTTGGGGCTTGCTCCAGGCTCCGCCTCCCACACATCCGCCGCCAGCGCCAGTGTGGACTCCTAGGCTCTTCTCCGGATGCCGTGTGTGTGTGTGTGTGTGTGTGTGTGTGTGTGTGTGTGTGGTGGTGGTGGTGGTGGTGGTGGTGGTGGTGGTGATGTTTTGTTTTTTCCCCTTCCCACTAGCTGACCTCATTTTTTCTAGGGCCGAAGCCATCCTATAAGACAACACTTGCCAATTTGTGAGTTGATGGCAGTTTTGCATTTGTGGCACTAGAGGAGTCAGCTTGTCCCATTGTCTTTTGTAACGAAAATGATATTAACACTATTTCCTTCCCGCTGAGCCTGAACATGGCTGGAAACACAGAAGATGGCCTGGCGTGTCACACATGGCTACAACCTGGAAAGCTTTAGGAGCCTCGCTGTTGTTTGTGGGAAGTGCCAGTACCCAGCTCTGCTTCCTGCTCCTCAGAACAACATGCTGTTTGGCTCCATCAAGTCTCTGTCATGGGTTGCCACACAGACACTGTCTGCCTTGTGCTGTCATTTCCTGGCAGGGAACAATCGCTCCACATTGCCTCAGGAACCCATAGTGTCGCTCTCCCGGCAGCTGACCCGGTCCTTAAACAGCAGATGTACAGCTGGAGTCATTCTTTTGGGAACAAAGCCAGTGTGGCTCATCTGAAAGAGCGCCAAGTGTGGTCCTGGGAGCGCAGAGCACAGCTGCATGGTTTTGGCAACTGAGGAACTGCTTCTCCCACCCCCCCATTAACTTGTGACAACCACAGGAGAGCCTTCCTGTCATTTCTTCATCTGAAACCATGAGATGGGGGAAGGTGGCAGCGGTGGCTCTGTTTTTACACAATCACAAGCCTCACCCCACAGCACTGGCCATTGGGTGTGACAAGGTAGCTCCAGCAGTCAAGCTAACCAGCTGTTTCTAGATCTTTCTTCAGTTAATATGTATCATGTTCTTGGCTTCATCTTTTACCTCTGAAGTCTCAGTCTCTCATTATTTAAATGACTTTATAGGCACCAATTCAAATTGGTTTCTGTATCCTCCGCATAGAATGTCCTAAGTTAGTGGAAAATGTTTCTTTAGATGCATACCATGAATAATTAAGTTAGATAGTAATCTATCAAACAGCCAACTAATATTTATGCAACATCTATTTTGTGTATTTCACAGTGTAAGGAGCTCACTGTGAAGGTTTAACAGATTATAGATTGCTCAGGAGGTTTGTGTCCTTGAAAAGTTAATAATGGTTATTTCATATTTTAAATGATAAATGCTTATTACGTGGGACTTCTTCATAACAAGGATTTAAATACAACCGAGGGATACAAAGTGAGCTCATTCAGACACTAGGTTTGGATAGTAGTAGATAGTTGTAACAAATGATCCTTCTGGAACCTTCTGACTTACAAAGCATTGTTCTGACAAGGAAATGTTACATAACCTAAACTGGCCATGATCTGGTTGCTTGCAGAGGAAGAATCTGCCAGGCTCTTGGAATGGTCATTTCTGACTCCCAAAGGGTGAAATAATAAATTGGCAGTTAAGACCACACAGCTACCAGGCGGAGTGGAAAAGATCGAAGGTCACATGCTTTCCAGTTTGTCCTGCTTACATATAGGCCTCTAGGTCACTACAACACTCATTTATAAAATACTGCTTCTATACACAACATACTTTATGTAATTTTTCTTCATCTCCTGGAATCTTCATGGAGGTCCTCTCTCCCGCCTGTGTACACTAACAACAGATCTATAACTTCCTAGGACTGGGAATCCTATTTTTGTTCATATTCATAGTTAAAGGATTTCAAGATTTTGTGCTTTCTCCTCAGCGATTAGTTCCATCGGCCTGCATCTTAACACCTGAGAACTTGGCTCTGTGGGCCAGGGCATCTGTGCTCAGAAGACTGAGTTATCCTACCGATAATCCTCCCAGCTTCACACTGGCAGCATTTAAATGGTTCAGTATTTCAGAAAGACCATCATCTCAGCATATTAAATATTAAGGGCCCCCCTCAGCGCCCGAACCATAAAGTTATTCTCTGTAAAATCTGCGCGTGTGTTCCCATTGCACAGAAAGAACGGTGCAGCGGGGTTTTCTGGAAGCAGCATGACTATAAGCGTCGCTCCCGCCCCTGCCATTCACAAGGGCCCATTTGCTGTGAAATATTTTGAAAACACTACTGAAGCGGGGACAGCACAGAGCGCAAACATGCAAAAATAGGAACGAGCCGAACGTGCTGGAAGGACGAAGGAGGTTCAGGAAACGAACATAAATCTCGAGGGGACTACGCAGGCCACGGGCTGCGGTTCAGGGATTGGTATCAGGCTCCGAACCGTCTATCACTGGGGGCCGTTCCCCAGGACTGGGAGGCTTCGGGATGGAAGAAGCCGTCGCTGAGCCCGCTTTCTCCCCGTAGCACCAGGAAGCAGTGCCTGCCTGGACCACAGTACTCCCAGTCCCAAAAATAGCTACACAAACGCGAGGGGAGCGCTGGCCTGCGGCGCCGGGCGGAGCTACAGGCAGCTTATCACCCTCAGCCAAGGCTCTCCACCCCGCCCAGAGCTCGCCCTTTATAGCCAGTCCCTCGAGCCCCGCCTTAGCAACCGCCCCTAGCAACGTCTAGCTGGAGCGCTCTGCGGGCTTATCGGCCTCAGGCAGGCCTTTCCTGTCCCCTCCCCCACGCCAGCTCGCGTGACACCGGGCCACGTGACTGCCTTCCGGAAAGGCGGGGGTGAGTGGAAACGGGAGGCGGGGCGCTGGAAGAGGAGGCCTTCCGTCATCAAGCTGCGACCGGATGGCTGTGTCGCCTAGTGCTTGTCGCGGGTTAGAGGTCCCGTCACCAAACGAAATGGCGGAGGCTGCGGTGGTGGCGTGGGTTCGCGGCCCCGGTTCCGTGTGGAAGGCGCTGCCGTGTGCCTCGGCTGGGTGCTCCGTGCGCGATGTTATCTACCGACACTGCCAAGAACAGGTGAGGATCGCGGTTCCCGGAAGAGGCGGGAAAGAGATCGCCCCAAGCCAGGCTGGGTTCGTCGTGGTTGGTTGTGTTCTCTGAACAGTTCTGTTTTTGAGGCTGAGATTTTTCCAGTTTTAGGTGCTTCTGACTAATATGGGGACCTTGCTCTGCTATTCTATAACTGTAATTGTTTTGCCTCCACGTCGTAAGAGAAAACAACATCCAGTTCGACGCTTAGTCCAACCTTGATTAGAAACTCGTTCTGTTTCTTTTATCCCCTTAAACGATGCCTTTAAAGTTCTCTTGTTACATTCAAATTATAGATTGGAATATGCTTCTTACGACTCATCAGGAAACCCACCTAGGCCAAAGGACAGTTAGAAAAGGATATGGATTGATCCTGTCAGGGCCAATCACTCATAGATGTTCTGTTAACACCATAGATTCTTGGGCCTCTTGTTTAGATTATGCCAGGTGTATTTATGAAACCCTGGTCAAGTGCTTCTAAAGTTCTAAGCTTTAATTCCCAAATAAAGCAAGCTTTTACTGACTATGAAATCGGAAACCTCTTAAATCATCTAAATAATGCGCTGGTTTTCTTGAATCTAATTTTAATCTGCGCATTTAGTCTAGAATGTATTTTCTCTATGACTGCAACTTTCCCGAGTTGTTGTTGTCTGTTTTCTCTGCTTGTTACGTATAAACTTAACAAACGTTAAAGTACCAAATCTGGTCCTAAAGAAGCAGTGTATGCTTGCAAATATGTGATGTTCTAAGTTTTTGTTTGTCCTTAAAAAAAAAAAAAAGAGCAAGAAAGTCTTGCCCTTGTAGCCCAGGCTGGTCTCAACATACCAGAGGGCTGGCATTATTGGTGTATCCCACCGCATGTAGCCTTTGTTTTCTTCTCTATACTACAGTGTAGTAAGAAAAACAGAACCTTTTTAACTGTTTGAATTGAAATACTTTCCAAAACAGTTGACTTTCAATGTATTTAAAGAATACGTTTCATGTTTTTTTTTTTGGTTTGGCTTTTCGAGACAGGGTTTCTCATGCTTTGTTTTTAAACTTAAAGTTGATCTATAAACAATAGAATCTTAACAAGGAGAAATGTTGGAAATATATTTTTGTGAAAGGACCCAGAAATAAGGCTGGATCTGGTGGTGTATGCCATGAAAAAGTTTTCTCTTTCACTGAGAGAGTAAAAACTTTGCCCTGCTGATCATTAGCCTTAACAGACATCAATAAATGCGCCTCAGGTTAATAGGCAACTCCCAAGGATGTACCGCTATAGTAAAATACTGTAAAGACCTTGAAAATCTACTCCTTTCTTATTTGCTGGAAAAAAGTTGTCTTCAAAAACCAGAGATGGGAAGAACTGGGCTGCTGGAGGTGTCGGCAGGACAGGGGCTTTCTGCTGCTCCTTTGTCACGGAGGCCCAGATGTAGGTACAACTTCCAGTTAGGGGTTTCTGAATAGGATAGTTTGCATCTAAAATTTGTAGTTCCAAGGGAAGCTGAGCCTGGGTGTGCTCAGCAGTCCCAGCCTGACGTTGGCCCTCACACACCTGTAGTCCTCTAAACACTGCTTCATTTAAACTTCACCTAACCTCCATCCTGTAGTGATGCTTGCTTTTTTGTTAGGGACTGGGGAAATTCTCCCATGGTTTCTCTGTCTGCAGCTCCTTACTGCATGCAGTTGGTTTGTACATTTGACCTTAGTGGACTACAGGTTTGTCTCTGATGCTTAGGCTGGTCCAGCAAAGGTATAGATGAATACCTTGTGTTTGGAGCACTTTATAGTCCACACATTTGGGAAATGTATCTTCTAAATTCTTTTTTCTACTAGAGACTTAATAGACAAGAATCTTAACTAGAAAATGCAAGGGGGTAGCTGGTGGCTTAATGGTTATGAGCACTTGTTGCTCATCTTGAGGCCTTGAATTCAGTCTCTACGACCAATGTCAGGCAGCTCAATCAATTGTAACTCCAGCTACAGGGAAGTGGATGACTCTGGCCTCTGAAGGCACCTGCACTGATAATATACAGACAGACATAATACACTTACACATAGTGAAAAGTATTTTAAAAGGAATTCTTTTTATAAAAAAGAATAAAGTATAGCTTTGATTCACTCTCCCCTTCACTGAACAGTTTCGAAGTTATTTAAAAATGTGGAGCCAGTCACTTTAACACCAGCGTTAGTGAGGCAGAGGCCGGCGAGATTGAATATAGCCTGACCTCCAGGACAGCCAGAGCTACACAGAGAAACTGTGTCTCAAAACAACAAACAAAAATTTTATATACAATATATAACATAAAAGTTGTTAAAGTGGTTTTTAGTTTATAAGCAATATGAGGTGTGAATCTTTACAACTTAAGGTAGACAGTTTTACAGACAAAACAGCCCTTTGTCCCAGTCATTTTGTGTAGATGGCCTCAGCCCCCAGCTCTTCACGTCTCTTGTTTGCAGAGGTGTCTCCTGTACCTGCTTGTCACTGAGAAGGAAAGAGACTGCTTCTCTTCATATTAGCACTTGCACCTTCCAGCTCTGAATGCAGCCTGCCCGTCTCTTGCTGTGGGTGAACTGTTGTTATTCTACAATTAATTTGTAATTACTGTCTTTGTACGGTTAAGCTCTCTTGACAACATAGCCAAGAGCGTCTCGGTTGGAAGATTGTCTCTACCAGATTGACCTGTGGGATTGTCTGGGAATCGTTTTCTTAATTGCTAATTGAAGTAGGAAGGCCAAGGCTACTGTGGGCTGTGCCGTGCAGGTGGGCCTGGGATGCATAGGAAAGGCAGCTGAGCAACCAGAGAGAGAGAAGTCTGAAAGCAGTGTTTCTTCAAGGCTTCTGCTTCAGCTCCTGCCCTGACTTCCCCTCGCTGATGAACTAGGACCCAGGAGTGTAAGCTGAAACAATCCTTTCCTCCCTTCGTTGCTTTTGGTCATGGTATCCATCACAAGAACAGAAGAGCAATTGGTTTTGAGTTTTCATTACATGCTGAGTTGATTGTTTGACACAGTTGGTCATGACTGTCCCTACATCACAATCAACCCTCTTCCTCTTCTTGGGAGTTACTAGAGTTAATCTTCTAATTTTTTTTCTGATAACTTTTTCTCTCATGGTGGTTTTAAACAGTCACATGACTGCTTAAGTGACATTGTTATATTGACAACTGTGTGTGTGGGGGGGTTAGGCAGGGTCTCTTTTTTTATGTAGTGTTGTCTGTCTTGAAACTCACAGAGATCTGTCTGCCTCTGCCTTCCGTGTTGTGGGATTAAAGGCATGGTCACCTTTCCAGGCCAGTAATTTTATTTAGAGTGAAATCTAAAATCCTCACTGGGCATGATGGTGCACGTCTTGGTGTCTTGCAAGTTTGAGTAGACAGTCTAGGCTACCTCCACTCTACGGAAACAAACCACCTAACGTGTATCCAGCCTCTTCCTTCTCTTGCCTCCCTCCCTACACATGCCAGGGGGATTCGGCAGTTTTAAGCTCTGGATCAGTTTTGATACTAAATTGACCCCCAGTTTATATAAAGGTCAGGAAAAATGAGTGAGACTAATGCCTTACTAGATCTGTGCCCTGTGTGTGCACTACCATGATTCGTGGGACCTTTAAGAGAGAAGGAGGGTGCATAGGTCACAGTAGGAAACTGCACTCAACACAGGAATGACGGGTTTGGTCATTTTTGTTTTCAGCTCAACAAATAGTAATCTAACCTATTATCTGCTGTAAAATGATTAATAAAAGACTAAGTTAGGCCTTGTTGATGTCGTAAGGGCATTAAACACTTGCTCTTGTCTCTAGGAAATTCCTGTGGAATGCTTCTTTGTGAAGTGCAATGGAGTCCTCGTTGCTGCCGGTGACAAGGTGCAGCCTGGAGCTGTGTACAGTTTGGAGCCGAGGCTTCATGGAGGGAAAGGAGGTAGGATGAGGTGGATGGCTCGGTGTAGCAATGTCTGTGCTTTTTAAGCATGTGTGAAATGAAGACACTTGTTGGTCTCTGGCATACCAGCCTTTGGTTGCCTTGTGAGTAATTTTTTTGGATATATTCTCTTTGAGGAAAAAAAAATAACTTACAAATCCCAGCTTCTCCAGCTAGGATACACTTTGAGAACCTTGGCTTCAAGACTTTAGAGAGGTAAGAGGATAAAAGGTAACCATTAGTCCTTACCATTTGTTGAAGGGGAAGCTTTCAAACAATCATTGCCTGCTTTTATCAAGATTTGTCTCCTGTTGTACTTCTTCGAAGGGTGACCCAAAGTCACCTTAGGAAACAGTTTTTCCCAGGTCAGGTAGATTAAGGTCCTGGCTGTACTGGTAAGGTTAAGAAGAAGGCAAAGAGGGCTGGAGAGATGGCTCAGTGGTTAGGAGCACTGGCTGTTCCTCTAGAGAACCAGGGTTCGGTTCCCATCATCTACATGACAGCTCAAAATGGGGATCCATGGCACCAGGCATGCATGTGGTATACATATCTGGGCATGCAGGCAAAATACCCATACGTATAAAATAAATAAACCTTTTTTTTGTTTTTGTTTTTCCAGACAAAGTTTTTTTGTGTAATAGAGCCTTGGCTATCCTGGAACTCACTTTGTACATGGCTAGCCTCAAACTCAGATCAATCTGCCTCTGCTTCCTAAATGCTGGGATTAAAGGTGTGAGCTACTAGGCCAGCAAATAATTAAATCTGAAGAGGAAGAGGGGGAGGAAAAGGGAGAAGAGGAAGAAGCAGAGAAAGCAGAAGCATGCAGACAGCATGAAGAGCTGTGGGATTCTTCAGCTGCACAAGCGTATTCTTAAGTTTCCTCAGAGCCTCAGAGTAGTCATCCTTTCTGTTGAAATGTATCCATAAGAAAGCAGCATGCCCCCAGATACCAGCAGCTTAAGGTTACCCTTCTCTTAAACTTAAGAAAGAAAAACCCTTGCCAGGTGTGGTACACCTTTAACACCAGTACTCAGGAGGCAGAGGCAAGGGGGTCTCGGAGTTTGAGCCCATCCTATTCTACAGACTGACTGTTAGATCTTGAAAACCAAAGTTGGTGGCAAGGGAAGTATACCACATTATTGTAATTATTATTTGTCTGTAAGACAAGGTCTTGATAAGTAGTTCAAGCTGGCATTGAATTTGTGGCAATCCTGCTGCCTCAGTTTTCCAAATGCTGGAATTATTAGTGGGTGCCATCATGCCAGGCTCACTTCATGACTTTGAAAGTTTTGGGCTGTTTCTTTGTTAATTTATTTATAACATTGCAGCAGGGTCACTATAGCTCGTCTGATCTTGAACTCACAGTATAGCCCAGGCTAGCCTCAAATTCACTTCAGTTTTCCTCCTTCAACCTTCCCACAGTGCATGAGCCACATACCTGCATAGACCAGGCTGGCCTTAGACCCTCAGGGATCACTTCTGGTTCTTCTCTAGTTGGTTTTAAACACAGTTGGTATAGATGCTGCTGGTGGCTAATGTGGGCACTTAATGTGGGCACTTACAGCTAATGTGTGCCTCTTACCGCAGGGCCCAGGCTCTCCTGTAGTTAGCCACCATCTACATCACATGAATCTTGTGATTCTGTACATGTGGTGTCTGTGTTCCTGTGCACGTGAATGAGTGTATATGTGTGGGTTAGTGTGTTCATGTGGAGGCCATGTGTTAAATGGGTTCTCTTCCTTGGTCACTCTTC
Organism: Grammomys surdaster; assembly: GCF_004785775.1. Taxonomy (NCBI): domain Eukaryota; kingdom Metazoa; phylum Chordata; class Mammalia; order Rodentia; family Muridae; genus Grammomys; species Grammomys surdaster. The sequence continues at coordinate 6,544,168 of NW_021620862.1, forward strand.
ACTTTATCTGTAGAGATAAGATTGCTCTCTGACCCAGGAGCTCTCTGCCCAGTGAACTCCAGGGGTTGTAAGCGTGTGTCTCGTGTCCAGCTTGTACATGGACAAGCAGTTCCTGTGTGGTTATGCAGTGGACACGTTACTCACTAAACTGCCTCTGAAGTCTCTTCGCATGGTTCTTCACCTAGGAACCTTGGTGTCTAGCATTGACTAAAGCTTTTCATTGATCCTACCTGTACAGTACAGCATTCAAATTGATCAATACCTTAGTTTCCTGGGTAAAAACTTAGATGTCCATCTTCTTTTCAAAAAGAAAAAGAAAGAATGGAGTTTACTTTTAGTCTTACAATAGAGGGAGTTTTCATTGACCTGACTTGCATCCTTAACCCTCTTATCCATGTATTTTGGCTTCAGGTTTTGGGTCTATGCTTCGAGCACTTGGTGCACAGATAGAGAAGACGACCAATAGAGAAGCCTGCCGGGATCTCAGTGGGAGGAGATTACGAGATGTCAATCATGAGAAAGCGTAAGCTATCCCCTTTTAGTTAAATCTCTGTCTTAGTTGGGATTTTACTGCTATGAAGAAACACCATGACCACAGCAACCCCTCTTTTGTTTTGTTTTAAGTTTTTTTTAGTGTGTGTGTGTTTGTGTACACATACACTGTCACTACCTTTAGACACACCAGAAGAGGGTATGAGATCCCACTAAAGAAGGTTGTGAGCCACCATGTGGTTGCTGGGAATTGAACTCAGGACCTTTGGAAGAGCAGTTAATGCTCTTAACTGCTGAGTCATCTTTCCAGCTCCCAACACAGCCACTCTTATAATGGCAGACATTTAATTGGAGCTGGCTTACGGTTTCAGAGGTGCAGTTAATTATTATCATGGCAGGAAGCATAGCAGTGGGCAGGTAGACATGGCAGTAGAGGAGGAGCTTGAGAGTTCTATATCTTGATCTGAAGGCAGCCAGAAAAAACTTCTGCAGGAGGCCTGGAGGAGACTGATTTCACACTGGTGGAGCCTGAACATAGGAGCCCTCAAAGCCTACCTACACAGTGATGTGTTTCCTCCAACAAGGCCACACCTAATAGTGCCATTCCTTGTGTCCAGGCAGTTAAACACATAAATCTATGGGGCCAAAACGATTCAGAAACCAGTCTCTTCAGAAAATAGTCTCTTCCGGTATTGTGACATTAAACATGACACATCTTTCTGGACTAGTGTCATACTATGATTAGGAGTCCATTAATTGTCTAGGGAACTTTTTTTATTTATTCCAAATGCTTGGGGGTGAGTTCTGGGAAACCTTGTTAACAGAATTCCTGATCAAGCACCACAGAGGAGCATTGGTGAGTGCGAACATTACATTCGATCCCCTTTCACTGCGTCAGTGAAGAGCTTGGTGGACTGGCATGCATGAGCGTGGCCTGTGAGTCATGGCATACAGTTTCATGGTAAACTTGTTTGGTTTGTTTGTCTCTTGTGGTTTTTTTTTTTTGAGACTGGGTCTCTAGCTCTGGCTATGCTTTAGCTCACTATGTAGACTATGGTAGCCTTGAACTCACAGAGATCTGCCTGCCTCTGCCTCCCAGTGCTGGGTTTAAAGTTGTTTGACACCATGACTAGCATAAGTGAACTTGACTCAAGGCAGAAGTGAGACAAGGCTAGAGCAACAGTGCAGGTTGGTGGTGGAGCACTTGCCTAAGGTCCTGGGTTAATCCCTGTGATTACCCTCCCCACCTCCAGTAAATAGCTGATAAATCAGTGGTAGTTATTAGCAAGCATTATGTCCTGTGTTTGACTGTTCTGTACTTTTAAACTACTTGTAGCTGGATGTTTTTTGTTTTTAAATAACAAACAAACAGGTGAATAAATGTTACTATGACTACAGTGTTATTAAGTCATACGAGTTTTTCAAGTCCATCACAGTATGGGACCACCTTTATACATGTGGTCTGCTATTCATCTAAGTGCTGGGTGACAGGTGATATGTAAAGCATGTGTATGATGCAGTCATCCAGTTATATCTCCTCCCGTCCCCAGGATGGCCGAGTGGGTAAAACAGCAAGCCGAGCGAGAGGCTGAAAAGGAGCAAAGGCGCCTGGAGAGACTGCAGCGAAAGCTTGCTGAGCCTGCGCACTGCTTCTCCAGCCCAGACTACCAGAGGCAGTGCCATGAGATGGCTGAGCGTCTGGAGGACTCAGTCCTCAAAGGTAAGAGCGAAGATTGCTCTGCATGCTCTACAGGCCCCTGGGTTCAAGATCCGATGCTCATAGTGGATCGTGAGCATTTTGGAGGAGGGTGAGGAAAGCCTTGGAACCTCTCCTCAGAACTCTGCACAGCCTGTTACCGTATGCCCGGCACAGACAACATCTGTATGCTTCTCCGGAAATCCTTTCGGCTCCTTAGCCTGGTCTCTGATGGCTGAGCCATCTCTCCAGTTCATCTTCATTTTTTTTCAGTGTAGCTTAGGTCTAGGGAAAGTCTTCAGGAGTTGTGTACATATATCAGTATGTTCTTTAAATCGTCCAGTGTACTAGTGTCCTGGGCCTGTCATGAGTCCAGTTGATTTAAAGGGACTTTTCATCAAAAAAAACTAGGATAGGAAAGACATGTATGTAAATAGCTGTTAGCTATGAACCTTCAGCCTCAAGTTACAAATCACATATTGTGTTTTAAAAATACTGTTCTAAGCTGGGTGTGGTGGTACACTTTTAATCCCAGCACTTGTGAAGCAGAGGCTGGTGAGTCTCTGTGAGTTCAAGGCCACTCTGGTCTACAAATTGAGTTTAGGACAGCCAGGGCTATACACAGAAACCCAGCCTTGAAAAACCAAACCAACCAAACAAGAAAAACCCCAAATCCAGACAGTGTTCTAGCTAGGAGTGATGGTGCATGTGACCCTCCCACTAGAGCAGTGAGCAGAGGAGGATCAGGGGTCAAGGGTATCTCCAGCTACAGTGTGTTGAGGCTAGCTTGGGCTGAATGAGGCCTGGCCACAAACAAGTACGGTTTCATAATGGCTTTTTTGCCTTTGAGATTAATCTCATTACCATAAAAAAATGTGATATGACAATTTATATTCATCAGGTGAGGAACAGCCATAACTAAGTCTGCTTGAAAACAACATAAACTTGTTACTTTGTATGCTAATTTTTTTAAAAAGAAATTTAAATACATAGCTTCAGATTATAGATTGTATCCTGACAGAAACTGGGCAATTTTCCACTTAGGTATACAGGCTGCCTCCAGCAAGATGGTATCAGCAGAAATCACTGATACTAGAAAACGACCTAACAAGTCAAAAATGGACCAGGGAGCTGGTACAAAGAAGAGGAAATGCTTTTGGTAAGTTTTCCTGTTTCTTCCACATTGATCTTGGAGAACCTGGGTGACGTTTCCATCTTGTCTGCTGCCATGAGTGCCGGTCCTCCTTCCCTCCCCTTTCCTCCTGATTTTTTTTTTTAATTTTTAAGATTTATGTATCTTATATATGTGAGTACATACATACCAGAAGAGAGTATCAAACCCCATTACAGATGGTTGTGAGCCACCATGTGGTTGCTGGGAATTGAACTCAGAACCTCTGGAAGGTCATTGCTCTTAACCTCTGAGCCATCTCTCCAGCCTTTGATTTTCCTTCTTTCTTTCCTTCCTTCTTTCTTTCCTTCTTTCTTTCTTTCTTTCTTTTTTTTTTTTGTTTTTCTAGACAGGGTTTCTCTGTGTAGCCCTGGCTGTCCTGGAACTCACTCCTGTAGACCAGGCTGGCCTCGAACTCAGAAATCCGCCTGTCTTTGCCTCCCAAGTGCTGGGATTAAAGGCGTGTGCCACCACAGCCCGGCTTTTTTTTTTTTTTTTAATGTATTTACCATTGCTCTCTTCAGACACACCAGAAGAGGGCATCAGACCCCATTGCAGATGGTTATGAGCCACCATGAGGTTGCTGGGAATTGAACTCAGGACCTCTGGAAGAGCAATCAGTGCTCTTAACCACTGAGCCATCTCTCCAGCCCCAAACAAGCACATTTTTAAGTACCATTGATGGGAGCTCACATTTCCAGAGCACTCAGACTGTGTTGATTGGCACTCTGTACACACTAGTAGTGTTTTCTACCTTGGAAGTCATTCAACAGAATCTGAACAATAAATTTGGGTGTGTACATGGTGTATGTGGTTGTGTGTGTGTGTGTGTTATTCTAAAATTACACTCAAAACTTTCCTTTTCTATATTAATTCCACCTGTTGACAATTGGACACAGTAAAAAGCCATATAAAAATGCTTAGGTCTTAGGATACTGGCGAGAGCATGGCACTCTGTCTGGCTTCACAGTGGTTGGATGGAGTCCTTTTGAGATGTTTTCCTTTCTATCTATGTCTCAGAACGTAGTTTTCTGAAAGCTGCGTACTCGACATCTTAAGTTAGCTTGTGCTTTTACTGTGTAGACAGTCCACCGTGCAGGTGGAGGTGCAGGCTGGAAATGGTGTCACGTCCTTCTGCTGCTCCCCACAGGTTGGGCATGGAAGGACTGGAGACTGCTGAAGGAGCCAGTACTGGCAGCTCAGATGACAGCTCAGATGGTGATGGTGAAGATGCTCCTGGGACGTCGGGGCCGAGCTGCTGTGCTCGGGAAAATGGCAGTGATGATGTAGAGGTGGCAGTTGACTATCCTGGCAGTCCTCAGAACTTGGGATCCAGTACACACTCGGAGTCACCCAAAAAGCTTCAGAGCTCCATGACTGAGCCTGGGCAGGGCATTTTGGAGAACACAGGAGCTGAGCTAGGAGAGACATCTGACAAGGAACACAATGAAAGGAAGACAGTCACAGAAACAGAGGACACCCCAGCAAGGAAGGAAACAGAGAGTCCTGAGCCCACAGAAAAGGACCAGAAGTCAGGAGTGACTGGAGGGGACAGTGCTGCCATGGCTTTGTCTGGAGAAGACAGGAAAAGCATCCCTGCTGCTAAGCTGGAGGGAATCGATGCAGGAGGCACAGTATGTTGGGGTTTTGTTTTCACTCTTAAAAAAAAAAAAAGAGTAGGATGGGCTCGTGGTGCACACTTTTAGTCCCGGCACTCAGGATGCAGAAGCAGGCCAATCTCTCTGAGTTCAAGGCCAGCCTGGTCTTACAGATCTCGAGTTTGCAGGGCAGCCAGGGCTACACAAAAAACCCTGTCTTAAAAAAAATAAAACAAACAAACAAGCAAACAGGCTCGAGAGATGGCTCAGTGGTTAAGAGCACTGACTTGACTGCTTATCCAGAGGTCCTGGGTTCAATTCCCAGCAACCACATGGTGGCTCATAACCATCTGTAATGGGATCCAATGCCCTCTTCTGATGTGCATGACAGTGTATACATATACATAAAATAAATAAATCTTAGCAAACAAACAATAGCAGCAACAGAAATAGAGCGAGAGCACAAGGGTGCATGCTCTGGAACTTGCCATGTAGACCAGGCTGGACCCAAAGTGAAGAAGTTCTTCCTGCCTCTGCCTCTCCAGTACTGGGCTTATAGGCATGTGCCACCAACTCAGCCCTTACCATTTCTTTTTTTTTTTTTTTTTAAAGATTTATTTATTTATTATATATGAATACACTGTAGCTAGCTGTCTTCAGACACACCAGAAGAGGGCATCGAATCTCATTACGGATGGTTGTAAGCCACCATGTGGTTGCTGGGATTTGAACTCAGGACCTCTGAAAGAGCAGTCAGTGCTCTTAACCACTGAGCCATCTCTCCAGCCCCGCCCTTACCATTTCTTTTCAAATTTTTTTATTATGTGTATGGATGATCTGCTTGCATGTACGTTTGTGTGAAAAGTGCATGCTTGGTTCCTATGGAGACCAAAAGAGGGCATTGGATCCACTGGAACTGGAGTTATAGATGGTTTTGAGCTGCCTTTTAGGCACTGGGAATCAAAGCCATGTCCTCTGGAAGAGCAGGTGGTGCTCTTAACCTCAGAGCCGTCCATCTCTCCAGCCCATTTTAGTCTAGTTGGTTTCTGTTGTGTTGTTTGAGATAGGGCCCAGAGTTGTCCTCACACGCATGCCCACACATGTCACACACTGTGAGAATGTTACGTTTCAGGGAGCTGGGGAGACAGTTCAGTTAAGAGCTCTGGCCTCTCTGCCAGAGGACCTGGGTTTGATTCTCAGTATGCACATGTGCACAGCTGTCTTTAACTCTAGTTCTACCCTCTTCTTGGCTGTGAGGGCACCAAGCATACACACAGTTTTCAGACATACCTGCAGGCAAAATACCCATACACATAAAATAAAATAAGACATTAAAAAGGAAGGAAAATCCTGTCAGGGCATTGGAAGTGTTTAGTTTTGTCTGAAGAAGAACAGCTGCAAGCCCATGAGACACATCTTACAGTCGCCATGGACTGTAAGTGGAAACACACTGGTCTCAGTTACACAGCTAGAACTGAGAGCTCTCCGATTGTGGAAGAGTAAGAGGAAGCGGTGGTGACACAGTATTTAAAGCTTGTTACTATCATGAATGTTTCTAGATACAGAGATGGCACGTCAGTAGCAGAGTGATAGTACAGTGAGTAGCACTTCCTTATTAACAATGGAATGTTCTTGGTATTTACAGTCTTCAGAGGAAGAGGAGGGGCTGGCTGTAATGTTCCCTTTTCCCATCAGGCTCTTGGTCTGGAAGCTGTGGATCTGTCAGCATTCAGCTCTGCAGCCGAGTTGGAGTCACTGGGTTTGGAGAAGCTCAAGTATGAACTGATGGCCCTTGGACTGAAGTGTGGGGGGACCCTGCAGGAGCGCGCAGCCAGACTCTTCTCTGTCAGAGGCCTCTCAAAGGAGCTCATCGACCCAGCTTTATTTGCCAAGCCTTCAAAAGGGAAGAAGAAGTGAATTTCCTCAGCACTCTCCTGGTATTTGATACTTCCTCCGGTGTGATAGACTTGTGGCCAGTGTTCCTTTTGATACTAAAAGCCAGTTTTCTAATAATTTGGTTCTAACTAGTCTCTTTTCAATGGTACCTGGGCTTGATGTTTTCATTGGAAGAGAAAACTTTGTATGCTTTTTTCTTTCTTTTTGTGTTTTTGTAAGAGACTTACTCTGTAACCCAGACTGACCAAGAACTGTGTAGTTCACTTTGGTCTCAAACTTGCAATGATCCTCCTGTCTCAGGCATGAGCCACCGCGCCTGCTTTGTCAGAGGTTTATACATTTCTTTGGCTTTATATATTGTGTCACTTGGGTAAGATATTTTCAAGAAATTTATTTGTATAACCCAAAGCAGTCAGGTTTGTAAACACGGTTATCCATAACTTGCATTTTAAAAACTTGTTTCTCTTTCTAGTAGTGTGTGTGTGTGTGTGTGTGTGTGTGTGTGTGTGTGTGTTACCAGGGATGGAACCTAGCTGCAGGCCTCTCACACTCACACTGGGGATTTTTATTTTTTATTCCAGCTAGGGGCCTATTTTGTTTGGTTTTCAAAGAATTTGGTTTTTTTGCTTTGTGGATTGTTCTGGGTGGTTGTTGATCTCACAGCTTTTGAGTTTTATTATTTCCCCTCCTGTGTGCCTTGCATTTACCTTATCATTTTTCTTCAGCTCCTTAAGTCTTAGATCACTGGTTATAGATTTTATCCTTATTATTTTTTTAGTGTATTACCCAATTAGCATTTGTATTTTCTCTAAATGTTTTATTGATACTGACTATTCAGAACAGAAAGTACCCTGCATCCTTTGTCTGGCTGACCCAGGCTAGGGTCTGACATGATGCCTGTGCCATGTGCTGTTGGGAAGAACATACAGTTGGCAGCAGAGTGTGTTCTGGAACACAGGTTATGTGAAGAACTGGTCGGATGGTTCTGATGACCTGCCTTTGCTGGTTTATTTCCATAAGTAACTAAGAGAAAACTCAAATCTCAATTATGATTGTGGTAATTGCCTTTTTTTTTTTTGAGATAAGAATAAGTTTGCTAGCGTTTGCTAAGCTGTCGGTTGTATATTAATTCAGTGATCTTATATACGGATGTTTCTGCATTGCCTTAAAATGTCTGGCTCTGATGGGTTTGGATCTCTTTTCCATCAGATAATTCACACACGGATACAGTGTGCCCTGATCATGTCCACTGTGTTTCTACTTGTTTAATTCTTCTGTTTTTACTTTATATTTTGAAGCTACTGTTAGGTTACACTCGTCTCGTATGTACTTATTGAACAGTGTATCATGAAATCCCCTTCATCTTTGGTGAGTTTCCTGTTCAGCACACGTTATCTGAAACGCCACCCTCCAGCTTTGTCATTGTTTCCATAGTTCGTGTTTTCTGTTCATTTCCTGACTCCCTGCCCCTCCTGTCTGCAGTGGGTTTCTACAGACGGCAGATACTGTCCTGCATTTGTGTCTGTTCTGACTCCTCGGTGGCGGCGTCGGCGTCCCCAACATCATCATCATCATCATCTGGTCCCTGTCTCTGGTGCCAGGTCAGCAGCAGGTCACCTGGCTGTGTCAGTCATAACATTTTCTTTGGGGTGTTTTCAGGGGTGGTCTGCTCTTCTGCCTTGGAGTTTGGTGAGCTTCGTGGTTTTGTAAATTTATTCCATTAATTAAATTTGGAAATATTTTAAGCATTTGTTTGTTTGTTTGTTTGTTTCCCAGATTTCCCTGCCTTGACATTGTCTCTCTTTTCTTTCTGGGAATTACACAGATATGCTAGTCCACCATGTAACTGTGCTTTCCCTAAGTCACCAAGTCTCCTGTTATCCCCCGACTCCTACCCAAACATCTATCCCATGATTGTCTTGTTTCTATGATGTAACCAAGCTGCTAAGAGTCTCAGAGGCACAGCTGCCTGTTAGAGGGGTCTGGAAGCCTCAGGATCCCCACTGTGCTAACACAGTTTCCAGAATGTGGCTCTGGAGGAGCGGGCTAGACACTGTCAGTCAGTTGTTCTTCCCAGCAAGAAAGAGACGAATTTCTGTTGTTGGGAAGGATGGTTTTTCTAGTGTGGCTAGCTGAACACTCTTTTCATACTGTAGTGGCTGGTCTTGTGTCACCTTGACACAAGCTACAGTCATCCAAGAGGAAGGGAGCCTCAGTTAAGGAAATGCCTCCATGAGATCCAACCGTAAGGCATTTTCTTAATTAGTGATCATGGGAAGGCCCAGTCCATTTTGTGGGGTGCCCTTCCTTGGCTGGTGGTCCCAGGTTCTATAAGAAGTCAGGCTGATGCCGGGCAGTGCCATGCACGCCTTTAATCCCAGCACTTGGGAGGCAGAGGCAGGCGGATTTCTGAGTTCGAGGCCAGCTTGGTCTACAGAGTGAGTTCCAGGACAGCCAGGGCTACACAGAGAAACCCTGTCTCGAAAAACAAAAAAAAAAAAAAGAAAAGAAAAA
>NW_021620862.1:6553934-6582181 GCF_004785775.1 Grammomys surdaster
TTTTTCTTTTCTTTTTTTTTTTTTTGTTTTTCGAGACAGGGTTTCTCTGTGTAGCCCTGGCTGTCCTGGAACTCACTCTGTAGACCAAGCTGGCCTCGAACTCAGAAATCCGCCTGCCTCTGCCTCCCAAGTGCTGGGATTAAAGGCATGCGCCACCACTGCCCAGCCAGAGGAAGTAAGCCATTAGGCAGCACCCCTCCAAGGCCTCTGCATCAGCTCTTGTCATTTAGTTCCTCCCTGTGTTGAGTTCCTGTCCTGACTTCTTTCAGTGATAAACAGCAATGTGGAAGTGTAAGCAGAATAAACCTTTCCCTCCACAAGTTGTTTAGGTCATGGTGTTTTATCACAGTGACAGAAACCCTAAGACACATACCATGTGGGTATCTATTTGAACCTTACAGGACATTTGAAAGGACCAGGCACAGTGGCTTGCACTTGTAATACCAGGCACCGAAGAGGCAAGGTAGGATTGCTTGATCCCTCAAGTTGGAGGAGTCTTAGCAAAATGGCAAGACCTTATCTCAAAATAACAACCCCCTCCCCAAAAACAATGTTGGGTGCAGACCTTTAGATTTTATAGAATTCACTTTGTGAGGTTAAAGGTTCTTTGATCTTCTGGCAGGTCAGTTGGCAGCCATACCTGAAGAATTTCTGTTGCCACAGCAAGTGGCTGAACCAGTGACCTTTCCTAATGCCTGACTCATTCAGGTCGTCAGAGCTCCAGCTATGCCTTGTCTCAGGAGTGTGAGCAGCCCTTGGTCAGCTCCTCACAGGCATGTGGATATAAGATCATCATTGTGATTGGCCTTACAGTTCTTGTACTGGACGGCTGTCATGCTCACAGGATGCTAATGTGTTTCTGCTGTGCTCATCTGACCATTTTCTCACTTTTCATTTCTCATTTACTCAATTTCAAATACCAATAGCAAGTTCCTTTTAGATACAGAACCCAAACCAGCTTGAGGGGAACTGGGTCTCTTAGAGTGTCCCCAAAGGGATCCCTGGTGGTTAAATGGTGTATCTTGGTGTGGTTAGGTGTCATGTGCAGGGTGGAAGCATCTCTTCCACAGACTTAAGAAAGGCCAAGTTGACTCAGGCAGAAAAACTGCAAATGCTGTGGCCTGTGTGGTCTTGGCTTTGCCAGAGCAGGGCTGGGTGACCGTACTAGGAAGACTGCCTGTGATATCAGTTTCCTTTTATGAAGGGGGTGTCATGTACAGCAGAGAGGTGACATGATTTACAGGCTATCTAAGTCTAAATCTTGGTGGTTTGGCATGTTGGTATATACTGTAGCCCTAGCACTTGGAGGTCAGGGCTAAGAGATGGGGAGTTTGGAATCAGCCTGGCTGTACAAAGAGACCCTATGTCACAAACACCCAATAAGCCTTAAATAATAAAAGCTGGGACTGTCACTCAGTTAACAGTCTAGGGATGTGGCGTTGGGTTTCATTTCCAGAGTTCAAGGGGAACGGGATAAAGTTCTCAAAATGAAAAAATATGAAGTGATAAGGGGTGTCAGCAGACGTTCTTCGGGAGTGCAGTTCTGGCTTTTGCACTGGGCCTGCTAGACACCTCTGACCTTGCCAGGTGGCTCGCTTGGCCCACTTTGTTGGCTTGTCCAGGAAGGTGAGTCCCATCTTTGCCCTTGAAGTTCAGTCCATCTTTCAGGACAGTTCCCATCCTGTCTCCAGCTGTGGGTCTCAGTGAAAGGGAGCTACAAGTGGGATTTGCTCTGTGGGCCTATGCTTCCAAGCTTCATAAACTCATCAGTGAAACTTGGGAGAATGTGCACCCAGGTGATGGCTTTCCTCAGAGTGCTCCCTACCGCTGTTCCCACGTAACCTGCTGCAGCCTCAAACCTCCTGCACCTGCAACCCTCATTTTCTTTGTGTCTTAGCCACAGTAACTTCTGGGCTGTTGTTTAAACAAACCAGGGCTGCTCAATTGTCTCAGCTCAGCTCCGACTAGTTCACCTGGGACAGACATTTTTCCTCAGATGTTCACAGAGATGTCACCTCTGATACACAGATACAGAGTTCTAGTACATAGAAAGTGTTGTGCCACATTTGCTGACTGAATTAATGTATTGTGACATTCTAATGGTGTATTCTGTAACAACGGACTCCCACACTTGTTCACATCTTCAGGATGGTTGAGCACTGTACCTTCACTTGGAAAGCTCTCATAGATAGGCATGTTCCTTTGAAGGTTGTTGAGAAAAATGACTGGAACCATTTTGTTACCAAATGCAGCCCAACTGAAGGAGAAAGCATACAGGGCAAGTCTTCAGGAAAGGAGATGTTCACCACTAGCCCTGGAAAATGCTTCTAGGCATAGTTGCATGCCCTTGTGAGCCCAGTGTTGGGATGAGGCGGGAGAGGGTAGGGGAGAGGTGGAGGATTTGAGGCCAGACTAGGCTACACAGTAAGAGCCTGTCTCAAATACACTAATTGAATTTGGATTTTGTGGTGCATACCTTTAGTCCCAGCACTGGGGAGGCAGAGACAGGTGAATCTCAGGTCACACTTGTTTACAAAGGGAATTATAGGACAGGTGTCTTAGTTAAGATTTTACTGCTGTGAAGAGACACCATGACCAAGGCAAGTCTTATAAAGGTCAACATTTAATTGGGTCTGGCTTATACGTTCAGAGGTTCAGTCCAATATCATCAAGGTGGGAGCATGGCAGCGTCCAGGCAGGCATGGTGCAGGAGGAGCTGAGAGTTCTACATCCTCATCTGAAGGCTGCTAGTAGAATACTGACTTCCAGGCAGCTAGGATGAGGGTCTCAAAGCCCATGCCCACAGTGACACACCTACTCCAACAGGGCCACACCTAATAGTACCACTCCCTGGGCCAAGCACATATCACGTTCCATTCTCTAGCCCCCATAGGCTTGTTCAAACACAACCATACCTACCCATAGCACAATAAAAAAATACATTATTTAATCTAACTTCCAAAACCCCCATAGTCTATAGCAGACTCAACAATGTTTAGTCCAACTTCCAATGTCCCCATAGTTTATAGCAGTCACAAAGTTCAAGGACTCTTCTGAGATTTATCCAGTCACGTTAAGTAATCCCCAAAGCAAGACAGGAAACCAGCTGGGCAAACTCCAAGCTCTGCGTCTCCTCTGATGTCAATGTGGTCTTCAGATCTCCAACTCGTATTTCATCTTTGTTGATTACAACAAACTTCTTTCTCCTGGGCTGGTTCCACTCCCTGTTAGCAGCTTTCCTCAGCAGGTACTCCATGGCTCTGGCATCTTGAAAGTCTTGTGTCTCCAAGGTAATTTCAATGTTATAGTTTCTTGTTTCAATGTCTGGGATCCACACATGATCTTCTAGGTTCTTCCATCACTTCTCCAGCTCTGCCCTCTGTAGCACTCTAAGCTCAGGTTGACCTGCTGCTGCTGTTCTTGGTGGTCATCCCATGGTATTGGCATCTCCAATACACTGGGGTCTTCTACTACAACTAGGCTTCACCAATAGCCTCTCATAGGTTCTCTTCATGGTGCCAAGTCTCAACTCCTTTGCATGACCCCTTCAGTCCTGGGTCATCATCTACAACTGAGTCTGCACCTTCACCAAAGGCCTTCCATGGCCTTTCACAGTGCCAAGCCTCAGCTGCTCTTCATGACCCCTTCATGTCTTCAAAACCATATCATCTGGGTGACTCTTACACATTACCAAGTCCAGCTGCAGCATGAGGTACAACCTTGGCTATCTCTGGAACACAGCTTCTTTGTGCTCTCAGAAAACACTTCCCAGAAGTTTTCACCTCAGTGATGCTGATTTCTTCTTAATCACCACTAATTTCTTAGCTCCAGCTAACCAGCATCAGTTGTCCCAGTAGTCCCTTCTATTCTTGACTCTAAAGCCTGTTGTGGTAATTATTTAAAACTGGCCTCTGGCTCAAGCCGACTATCTAAGCTGCAGCAGCTCTGCCTAGCCCAGCCCAGCTGCTGGGAACTGAACTTCGATCCTTAGCTAGGTGAGTGCTCCATGGATGAGCTATGCTCAGACCTCTCTAACTCTTGGCTTTTCGGATTCCACTTGTTTTCTTTCTACAGGTCATGAATAAATCACTTACAGGCACGGTCAACATTCCACACAACACCATTCCTCCTCTCTGACAAGCACACTATCCTGACCATCTGCTGTTTTCTGTTTTGTTTTGTTTTAGCTGGGGGAATTTGAGGATGTATTGAGTAGGTTCCACTAATGTTTTATTTTTGTGCTATCAAGAAAAATCTTGCCAGGCGGTGGTGGAGCACGCCTTTAATCCCAGCACTTGGGAGGCAGAGGCAGGCGGATTTCTGAGTTTGAGAGTTCGAGGCTAGCCTGGTCTACAGAGTGAGTTCCAGGACAGTCAGGGCTACACAGAGAAACCCTGTCTCGAAAAACCAAAAAAAGAAAAAGAAAAAAGAAAAGAAAAATCTTGAGTGAGTCTCCATTGCTCCAAAGCCTTGGTGTGGCCTGGTCTCCAGATGGGTGGTTTTGGCCTCTGTATGGGACGATGTCATTCATCATGGGGTGGAGATAGCTCTCGTCCTGCTATAGAAGCTGCTCTGGCATCACTGTCCTCAGACCACTGGGGAAGCCATAGATTGTCAAAAGGAGGACAAAGAACTTGACCTAGTACCAGTTAGACTTATGTCAAAATTAAGTGTAACTAGCAGACACCCAGAGGTCTCGATAACAGGGTGTAGAGAAGGTCCAAGGGCCAGGTCCTAATGCCTAACACTGGTTATGGGACAAGAGAATGAAGTAGGGAGGGGACACTAGAATAGCTCAGCAGCCGAGACTGAGCATCGCTCTTCTAGATGACCCAGGTTCCATTGTCAGCATCCACATTAGGAGTTCCAGCCCCTCTGGCCTCGATGGTACCTGCCCTCAGGTACACATACATGTTCAAGCAAGAAAGAAAAGAAAACGAAGAAAGAAAACATGATGCCCAGTGGCTTCTGGAAGTGGGTCCACCAGGTTACGGAGCTTGATGTGCCCCTGATGTGCAACAAACCTTACTACGCTGAGGCCACTCACCGCATTTCCTCCAAGACCCACAGGGGAAAGAATTATCCAACTCCCATCAGAGCCCCCAATCTCAGTGCCAGGTGCACAGCACATTTTGTTTGTGTGTAAATAAAACCACAAACTCCCCCCCCACACACACTTATGGGACATATGGCTTTTGCTCATTTATTTGTGGTGTTCTACAGTACCTTGTATGACAGTGTTGGGAGAGGAGCTGGAAGAACAGTTGAGGTAAGGGATGGGTTGGGCAGAATCCAGCTTCATCCTGGAAAATTAGAAAGCGGTTCAATTTGATTTCAAATTCTTCCAACTCAAGAGGCAAATGCCAAGCCAGAGGCAGAGGCGCTTTTGATCTGTGAGTTCTCTGCCCTCTGAACCTCAATTTCGTTATGTGGGAGGGCCCTGCCTCTCACAGGTTTCTGGAAAAGCAAACCTGAGACAATATAAGGTACCTCCAGCACCAGGGCTCTCAGTACATTAGTACCCATTGTCTGTCCCAGGGACTTCTGGGTATGTTTCCTTCCTCTTCCTGTCCCAGGGACTTCTGGGTATGTTTCCTTCCTCTTCCTCTTCCTCCTCCTCCCTCCACCACAAGTCGAAGTAATGTAGGGATTCTTGGTGATCTCACCAGCACTTAAGTTCCTCAACCCTGTGGCAGCTTAGCAATTTTACTAAGTAGGACCTCTACATAGGAAACTGTGTGTGTGTGTCTGTGAGTGTCTGTGTGTGTGAACTATGACCCAAGTATTGGCAAAGGGTACTTTTTGGAAGTTGGTTGTTTGCATCAAAACATGTTGGTCTTGGAGAGGAAACTGATGGAGTCGGAGTTGGCGGCAAGCACTCAGTGGGTAAACCACTGAGCCATCTTGCTGCTCTGAAACTCTTTTTATTTATTTATTTATTTTTTTTGGGGGGGGGGATGTTTTCGAGGCAGGGCTTCTCTGTGTAGTCCTGGCTGTCCTGGAACTCACTCTGTAGACCAGGCTGGTCTCGAACTCAGAAATCCGCCTGCCTCTGCCTCCCAAGTGCCGGGATTAAAGGTGTGTGCCACCACTGCCCGGCTGATCTGAAACTTCTTAAGAGAAAATTAAACTTAAAAAACAGCAACTCAGAGCCAGGTGGTGGTACACGTTTTTAATCCCAGCGCTAAGGAGGCAGAGGCAGGTGGATCTCTGAGTTTGAGGTCACTTGGTTTATAGAGTGAATTCCAGGATGGCCAAGGCTACACAGAAAAACCCTGTCTCCAAAACCAACCCAAAACAAAAAGCTGGTGCAGAGCCTAGGGTTGTAGTGCAGAACTTTAATGGCCACTATCAGGACATGCAGGCAGGTGGTTCTCTATAAGTTCAAAGACAGCCAGGACTACCTAGTGATTTCTGGGCACCAGAGTGGCATGGTGAGACATAAGGCCCTGGATTCAGCTCCATCACTGCAAATAAGTGTGTTTGGAGTGATACTAACACCTATCAAGACGGTTAATTCTCCTCCTCTATGTGAGGAGGGAAGACAGCGTAAGTGGCCTGTGGTCACCTGACTCATGAAGTAGTCTGGGTGCCAGCTGGGCAGTATGACTGAACACTCTATAGTGTACAACTACTAGAAACCTCAGAAATAAGGGCCAGTGGAGTGATCCCTACTGTGGGAAGAAGCTAGCATCCCTGCTTTGGGTCTTATAACTGGACTTTTGGCTACTTTGTGAGTCCTTTCTGTCTTCTACCCTCTCCACCCTTATTCTGCCCTTTCAATCCCCCAACACCAGTAGGAGAGACAGAGATCCCTGATCTACTTTCTTCTTTTTGTTTCTTCTTGGACCATGACTACTATCAAACAGCAACCAACCCTCCCAAATGATCAACAACAACCAATTGACAACCCACCTATGGGGCTCTAGCATTTATATATCCTCTGAAAAGACCCAGGATTCCAAAGGTCACATAATCATAGAAACTATTTGCAGCTGGCAAAATCGTTCCTCTGCTAGAGCATGAGGCAGATCACAGTCAGCGGCTGCAAAGCAGCCCCATGTCCCCATGACTGGGATTAAAACAAAAACCTATTTCTGTAATATTTCTGTTTTTCAAAGAAACTAAAATTTTCACTATAGGTCTCAATTATTTCTTTTTCCTTTTTTAAAAAAGATTCATTTATTATTTTATGTATTCAAATACACTATCTCTGTCTTCAGACACAGCAGAAGGGAGTATCAGATCCCTTTACAGATGGTTTTGAGCCACCATGTGGTTGCTGGAAATTGAACTTAGAACATCTGGAAGAGCACTCAGTGCTCTTAACTGCTTAGCCGTTTTGCCAGGACCTCTTTTTAATTTTTATGATTTATTTACATGTATGAGTGTTTTGCCTGAGATATACTTACATGTGTGCAGTGCCTTTGGAAGCCAGAAGAGGGCGTCAGAATCCCTGGAACTGAGTTAACAGCCAGTTGTGTGCTGGAAACCAAATGTGAGTCTTCTGCAAGGGCAGTAAATGCTCTAGCCTGTCACTCACTTCTTTTAGGCCCAGACCACTTAAGTGAGTACAGATCCTCAATGCTATGGTGAGCCAGGTCACATGCACCGGGGCTTACAGCCTGACTACTGAGCTGTTGGATGGCCAGGGTGACATTTTCTTTGCAGCCCAGATGGTGGCACAAGCCCTTCAGCTAGGAGACAAGCCAGGTCAAGGTATTAGGCCTATGGATCTGGTCCAGTCAACACAGAAGTTTCCAGCCTTAAAGAAAGGAAACTCACCTGCTCAGGGGAAGCCAATGTGAATCCACATTTCTCCAAATGAGTATCTGGTGGACCAGCCCAGCTGCCATATCTATGATTGTGTTCTGTTGACAGTGTTTGCCAAACACTGAACTCTTTAGGGGTAGATCCATGGTCTTTTGTTTTTCCAGCTCTGAGTGAGGTGTCTGATGACCCACAGTTGCTGGGTAGATGCTGACTGAATGAACAGTGGATAAGCTTAGCCACCAAAAGCAACCCTTTACTGGAATTGTGTGATTGTTGACCATGATATTAAGGCTTCAGGAGGGTGTCACAGCAGGGCGTCTGGGTTCAAATCCAAGTAGGGTAGACTTACCAGTCAAGGCTGAGTGACCTGGGGCAAGGTGGGTTTGTATGTTCTGGCCTCACTTTCTCTTCTCAAAGTTCTCTGTTGTGTGGGCTGTCGGAATGGGCTGGAGGTGAGAGCAAGAAGTCTAGAGAGACATATGCTACCACAGAAGCACGTTGGGCTGGATTAGGAACAACAGGCCCTCTTACTCACCCCAGCTTTGTCATTCTAAAGAAGGTGAGCAAGTTGGGGTGTCAGGCTTGATTTCTTCTTTCCTGGAAAAGCTCCTCAAAGGTAGTTTTGCACTGTCCCAGGTTCCAACCTCAGAGAGGCAGGAAGGCAGCTGTCGACAAACATCTGGAGGACTGCTGGGGATCTCATGTTGGGCTGAGTCTGGTCTCCAGGATGATTCTTTTCACCTGATTCCACCACCTTGAGCAAATGAGAAGGAAAGAGCAAGGAAAGGCAAGGTTACCTAGGAGTCACTCCCTTGGGGCCACCTCCTGGGCCTAACTACTATCCCCCCCCACCCCCAGTCCTCAGCAACCACAGAGGGAGGAGCAAGTGGACATTCCAGCAGCATCTCCATCCAGCTGGCCTCCCATCTGAAGCACCTTCTTTTCTCCCTCTGGTCTGTTTTTCCTGGTATTCTTGCAATTGAAGCCTCAGGTGCTGGGGACAGCATACCATGACAGAGACTGCCTGCAGCAGGCTGAGATGAAGACTTCTCAGAAGTCTGAGGTAGCTCTTGTTAAAAAAAAAAAAAAAAAGTTGTTCCCATTTCTCCAAACCTTAGCACTGGACAACAGCTGTATGGATTTCATTTGTGCATGACTGCTTTTCAGGTGGCCTGGGAGAACATAATTATTCTATTATATCTGATTTTCCTACTCCCTTCTCCTTCTGCTCTGATGAATTCTGTGAAACTAGATGGTCCTTGATGTAATGATTCTTAAACAATTAAAAATTGAGGCATAGGGCACAGCACAGCACAGTCCTAATGGTCCAGGTGCATGCTGTGTGTTCTCATCTGGGAAACAATGCAATAACTGCACAATGGTAGTTCCAGATTAATGCTTGACTTGCAAAGAAAGTTTGAAGAGATTATTAGAAAATGGAACAGAGTTACTTACTGCTAGAGTCAAACAGGATCCATTACCAGAAAGTGAAGGAATTTATTGGAATTATGAAAAAGCATTAGTATGAAAGACATAATCCTGGGATAAAGGAACAATGAAATAAGGGAACACAAACATGGGATACTTTAATTCAGAAAGGAAAAATAACTATTGAAGTTATGAAATTAGTTTTTCACAACATTTGAGAGTAGTTCCTGGTCTCCTTTGGATATATAGGGATAAGAAAGTATAGAATGGGGCTGGAGAGATGGCTCAGTGGTTAAGAGCACTGACTGCTCTTCTAGAGGTCCTGAGTTCAATTCCCAGCACCCACATAACCACATGGTGGCTCACAATCATCTATAATGGAGTCTGATGCCCTCTTCTGGTGTGGGTGTGTCTGAAGAGAGCAATGGTGGTGTACTCATATGCATTAAATAAATAAATAATTTCTTAAAGAAAGTATGGAATGCATAAAATTATATATTAGCAAAACTAAGTCAAAACACTGGGACTCTTAGGAGAGTCATTGTGTGCAACGCACAGAGGTAGGAAGCTAGTGGAACTGCTGAGTCAGGGGTTAACTTGATTCTTTCTGGCCACTGCCTGGCAGCTTTGCCCATGTCATTTATCATTAGAGCTTCACAGGAAAATGCAAGTAACTGACCTCGGAGCTCTGAGCTCTGAAGTATAATAAGTCAAAAGTTAAAGTTTAAATAATGATAAGTTTGCAATTATTATTATTTTGGCCATAGGCCTGGGAATAGGGGAAGCTTGAAACTTTGGGGGAACAATTATAATCCTTGATTTGTTGTGGGATGTGGTTATTCTTTTGAATTTGATTTGACAATGATTATACAATGTCTCTATGTCTGTTTTTGGAGTGTCAATAAAAGACTGGGGCAAGAAAAAGGTGAGAGAGTGAGTCATGGAGTGGAGAGAGAGTGAGGTGTGTATGAGGTGTGCGTGAGGTATGTGGAGAGTGAAAGATGAGAGAACGTGAGGTGTATGTTTGTGAGAGAGTGTGGAGTGAGAGAGTGTGTGAGGAAAGCGTGTGTGTGGAAGAAGAAGAACACACACAGTGAGTGTGTGTGAGAAAGGGCGAGAGCACAGCCCTCAGCCTGAAGAGAGAGCGAAAAGTACATACAGCTTCAAGATGAGAGAGAGAGAGAGAGAGAAAGAGAGAGAGAGAGAGAGAGAGAGAGAGAGAGAGAGAACAACTTTAAGCCTTAAAAAAATTGTTGTCAGTTTGTACCTGAAAAGTTTTCTGTGTCTGTTTATTATGGGCCTTCCAGATATCCCTGCTTCCAGTTGAGAGCTTCGATCCTGTGTGGAGGCTGGACCCTGGCACTCAGGAAGGAGGTCTCAGGTGATTTTTGTTTTTTTGTTTTTGTCTTTTTTTTTTTTTTTTTTTAATCTGGGATGGGGTAGAGGATAGGTGAGTGTTAAAACAGTGTTTCACGCTGCCTAGGCTGGCCTCATATTTACTGAGGAGGACCTTCAACCTCTAATTTGCCTGTTCCTGTCAGTGCTAGATTTTTAGGAATGCAGTACGATACTTGGCTTGGCTCTTGAGTTTGAGCTCAATCTGGGCTAGCTAATGAGTTTTAAGGCATCATCAGCTATATAGACAACCCCAAAAGATCACCCATCCAATCAACCAAGAACCAAAAAACAAATCTGGAATTCCAGATAAGAAGGTTTGTAGGTGTCGGCATAAAGAAGACATTGGAGTGGGGTGGGCTGGAGATGTACCCAGTGGTTAACCATCTGTAATTCCAGTTCCAGGGGATCTGGCACCTGTTCCAGTCACACACGTAGTACATATGTGTACATGCAGACAAAACACACATACACAGTTAATACAAACATATATGCACATAAAACATAAATAATTCAAACACCATGTTGTTTTGATTTTTTAAATAAAGCTTTTTAAGCAGGGCAGTAGTGGCACACAACTTTAATCCCAGCACTCCAGAGGTAGAGGTAGGCAGATCTCTATCAGTTCGAGGCCATCCTGGTCTACACAACAAGTTCCAGGGCTATACAAAGAAACCTTGTCTCAAAAAATCAAAACCGCCGAGTGGTGGTGGTGCACGCCTTTAATCCCAGCACTTGGGAGGCAGAGGCAGGCAGATTTATGAGTTGGAGACCAGCCTGGTCTACAGAGTGAGTTCCAGGACAGCCAGGGCTACACAGAGAAACCCTGTCTCGAAAAACAAGACAAAACAAAACAAAAAAATCAAAACCAAAACAATAACAAACAAACCAAAACAAAATTGAAAAAAGGAAAAGAAAGAAAAGAAAATTCTTTGTGGCATTTGTTTTGTTTTGAGATAGAGTGTCACCATGCAGCCCAGGCTAGTCCACAACCTTCTTGTCTGAGATGCTTACTCCTCGCTTGGCCTTCCTGAGAGCCGAGATAGAGATCCATACCACCAGATAGGATTAAGAAAGGATTCTTCAATAATTTGCAAAAAGTAGAGGGTTAATAAATTCAACTTTAACAAAGTACAAAGTCACCATAGACCAGAATAGAAGTGTTTGTTAAGAGATGCCGGCTGTGGTATGGAGAATATAGCCCACATGTTTGTAAGAAGGAAGTGCTCTGTGTCCAGAATCCATAAGAAGCCACAAGGCAACAGGAAGAGGCAAGCTTGTGGGCTGGAGCAATGGCTCAGCAGCTCGGAGCACATGTGCACTCCTCCAGAGGACCTGGGTTCAGGTCCCAGTGCCTGTAGCTGCAGGGGATCCGATAGCCTCTGAAGGCACCTTCACTTATGTGCACACACCTCTCCTAACCTACACGAACATATACATAAGTAAGAAAATAAACCTTTTAAAATGTTTTTAAAAGACATACTTGGAATAGACAGTGTTGTGGTGCATGTCTGTAATCTCTACACTGAGACAGAAGGATTACAGATCGTTTTATTTATTCTTTATCATCAGAGCCTCGAACTCAAGCCCAGTCTGATCCAAAACTCACTCTGTAGCCAAGGCTGTCTCTCCTCTTTCCTCAGCCTCCTACACTCTGGGGTTACAGGCTTGAGACATGCTGGGCAGGGCTACAGGTTTAAGGGCAGTCTGAGCCACTTAGTGAGACCCTGTCAAGAAGGAGAGACAAAGGGTGTGCTGGGGGAATCTGAGTGCCAACAAACACTGGGAAGTCCAGTCCACTGAGAGGCGGAGGAGTGCAAGACAAAGGCAAGCTATCTGGTTCCTCTCAGTTCCAACTACACACTAGATGGACCTAGATGCAGATGCTTAGTTAAGAGCCTGGTAGGAAATTCTTCCTCTCAACCAACACTTAAGTAGGTCTTTAATGAGGGTAATCTACATGAATCTGGCAAAGCCATTTGATTACCAGTATTCCAAAAGGCTGTCGTAAGAAGATTACTGGGAGTTTTTAAGAAGATTACTGGGAGTTTGTGGCTAACCTGGGCTACATAGTGACTTCTACCCTGTTTCTAAAACACTAAAATAACAATACTATAAAAATTAATTTATGGCAAAAATGTCTGGAAGAATAATACAAAAATTATAGTAGTGGTTAATTACCTTGGGGGAGTTTTCAGGGAGGCAGTGAGGATGAAGGAATGTACTAGAATTAGGAAGTTTGAGTTTGTCTTTAAATAGTACTATTTAATCAGTAGCTCGGTGATAGATTCTTTGCCTTAGCATGAGTAAAGGCCTGGCTGGGTTCAAGCCCTAGAATCAATCACCAATCAATAAATCAACCGTCAATCAAGAAGTCAGAGGAGAGACGGGGTGCAGACTGAGGGAAGGTAGTTAATGCTGTTTTGTTTTTTTCTTCACAGCAGAGAACTGTTAGGAAATCATTGTTTAAAAAAAAATCTAATTATGGTTTTGAGGCAAACCATCAGAAGTTATCTTTAAAGAGTGGAGAAGGTGAAGCCGGAGGTAATTGCTTTTCTATGCTGTTTGATTTTGTGTCACACGTCCCCAAAAGGCTCCCACCAGGGCCTCCCCATGCTCCAGGAGGAGGCCAAATGCTGGCAGGGTGGCTCAGAGGAAGCAAAAGAACTTGGTGCCTGGATGTCACCTTACATAATGAGGCACAGGAAGGGGGTAAGACAGGCCAGCTAGGCTCGCTTCTCCCCAGAGTGATGCAAATGCTTGTTTCCTTCCCATGCTAGCTGCAGCTGAGGTACCAGTAATGAACTGACATTTCTGAAGAGAGAATCTGTCCCCAAAGGATAGTGTATCTTAGTGATTTCTAACAGACCCCATATTCATTATTATGTATCTGTTTGCCCAGCAAACCTCTAGCTGTCAGGAATCTAAATTTCCCCTCCCCTTGTTATCATCAGCCGGGGCAATTAGGGTAGAGGGCAATGGGCCTTATCACTAATACAGCGGCCTCTGATAACCTCTCCTCGCCCTTCATCCTGTACATGCATAGTCCAGATGCACAACTAAAATGTCTGTCTATCTACTGAGGTTGGGGGGTGTGTCTCACTTTATAGTTTGGTTGACCTGAAACTCCCTATGTAGACCAGGCTGACCTCTAACTCACAGAGATCTGCCTCTGTCCCCCAATTGCTGGGATTAAAGGCGTGAGCCACCACTGCACAGCCTGATTCTAAGTCTTTAAGTAACTGTCTCTATCTATGGGTTGTCTCTTCTCTAGGCAGTCTGGAGAGGCAGGGACCTATAGTTCCAACAACTGGAAGTATAAGATTGGAAGCCAGGGTCCTGGGGACAGCGCTGTCTGTTACAACTGGAAGGAAGGGAGGGGGAGAGCACTTCCAAATACTCCGTGACTCATATATGGAAATTAAAAAGGTTATCTGTGTGCAGGGGCAGCAGAGGCTCCTGAGCCTGGTGAGGTGGAGAAGCAGATGGTGAGACAAGGGTAGCTGAGGGGTATGAGGTCATAGCTCTGCGGGAGGACTAAGTTCTGATGTATTACTCCATCAAGTGTGGTTACAGACGGCCACGCTGAGTTGCTTGGGGCTGGAGGCAGAACTCAGGTAGAGTTCACACTTAGTGTCCTGGAGGCCCTGAATCCAATGAGTTGTCGTTTTGTACAAAACAGCTGGAGGAGAGGATTTTTTTTTTATTCATAAGGCAAGGTTTTCCTGTGTAGCCCATGCTAACCCCAAATTCAAGTCAATTCTCTTGCCTCAGGTTCCCAGGTGCTGAGGTTACAGGCGTGAGCCTCCACATGTCTATTTTTAGAAAGAAGACTTTGAATATTCTTACCACAAAGCAGTGCTCATCACAATGATGCATATATACATCAAAACTTTGCATACTACCCCATAGATAGACAGTTACTTAAAGACTTAGAATCAGGCTGTGCAGTGGTGGCTCACGCCGTTAATCCCAGCAATTGGGGGACAGAGGTAGATCTCTGAGTTAGAGGTCAGCCTGGTCTACATAAGGAGTTTCAGGCCAACCAAACTATAAAGTGAGACACACACCCCCCATCTCAATAGATAGGCAGACTGACAGACAAAACATTCAGAGCCAAGTGCGCTTAAAGAAAGAACAAGACTGCTGGGCAGTGGTGGCTCATGCTTTTAGTCCCAACACTTGGGAGACAGAAACACATGGACTTTTGAGTTTGAGGCCAGCATGGTCTACAAAGCTTGTTCCAGGACAACCATGGCTACACAGAAAAAGCCTATTTCAACAAACAAACAAACAAACAAACAAACAAACTGTGTCAAAGTGAGACAGGGACTTAAAAACAGCCAGGCATGAGGACACTCACCTTTGACCTCAGCAGTCAGGAGGTGAAGCAGGAAGATCTTTGAGTTCAAGTCCAGCCTGGTCTATATAGTGAGTTCTGAGACAGCCAGGGCTATGGCGAGGAGGGGAGGGGAGGGGTGGGGAGGGGAGAAGAAAAGCAAAGCCAAGAAGAGCTCACATGAGGACAGGAAAGTGATCCCCAAGTGGGCAAGGGGATTGGCCCAATATCTATTGCCAGGTGAAAGCAGAGCTCAGCGCAGGATATCACATAGACTACCAGCCCACTCACCGAGCCTGGTACTGTTACATAGCACTGCTTGGCCAGGATTCCCATGTCTGTGTAGTTGGGGCTCTTCTGTCCTTACACACACCAGCATGCTTGCTTTGTTCTGTTTTTCAGCTTTAACACTGTATCTCAGCACTTGCTTTAGCATCTGTGGGGCCTTCTGGCTCCATCCCTAGCACTGAGAAAGAAGTGTTGCCTGTTGACTTCTGATGAAGCCGATGAAGACCGACCTAGGCTGGACTGCTATCACAGGTATCCTGTTTCTCACTTCTTCCTGCTCAGGGATTCCCCCCCCCCTTCTCTTCTCTTTACTCTTCTGTATCATCTCCCCTCTCAAAAAGGCTATGTGAGATGACCCTCTTTGGCATTGTTTGTTCCCACGCGACTACAGAATCATACAGAACTACTTCTCTATACCAGAGACTGGCATGCCTCTCTCTGCTGCCAGGAGGGAGGAAACACTACCCAGCTGTCACAGGGAAGGATAGGGAGAGAAAGAGATTTCATGAGGAAGTACGACTTTTGCTATGAGCCAAGGCATGGCTCAGTATCAGTGTTGTACCCTAGTATGCACTATGTCCCGGGTTCTGTTCCTCACACTTCCAAGGAAATGACACTGGAACTTGTCAATTGAGAATAATGTTTTGTTTTGTTTGAGACAGGGTCTTTCTCTATAGCTCTGGTTATCCTGAAACTCACTCTGTAGGCCAGGGTGGCTTTGAACTTACAGACAGACAGACCAACACACACCACACTCACCACACCACACACACCATATACACACACTCACTCACTCACTCACTCACTCACCATACACCCCACACACAGTGACCACACCACACATACACATCACACACACACCATACATACACACTCACCTCCCCACTTACCACACCCCCCCACACACACTACATATACAATCCCTACACTACACTCACATAGGTAAGATAAATTAGAGAGGAGAATGGTATATAAAGGTAAAGAGCAGATAAGCAGGCCTGAACACCAGCCTTGGGGCTGGCTCCCAGGATCTGAGCTGGGCTGCTGAGCAGAGGAAGTTCTGTCTGGGAGAAGAAGGTGCCACAGTGGTTCCAGGTCAAGGATGTGGTGGAGACCCTTGTGCATCGTGAAGGAAGGAAGGAAGGAAGGAAGGAAGGAAGGAAGGAAGGAAGGGAGGGAGGGAGGAAGGAAGGAAGGAAGGAAGGAAGGGAGGAAGGGATGGTCCTGAAGTCCCCTGGACCCCAGTCTTAGAAGTGGAAAGCTCCATAGGTGATGATGGGGAAAGATACAGAGAGGGGTTGGGGGGGGGGGGAGGAGGCAGTGAGGAGACAGGAGTTTAGAGGAAGATGGAGGTAATTCTGGGGCTAATGCTTTCTTCTTCCTTCTTTGGAATGCTGCAACTGAACCCGGGACCTGGAGCTAGGCAAGCTGTGTATTCTTTTTAATTTATTTTTAATTTTATTAAAGTGTACTGTGTATATCTGTGTGGCTGTCTACCACTTGTGTGCAGGTGCCCAAGAAGTCCAAGAGAGGCAGTTGAATCCCCTGGAGTTGGAGTTATGGGAGGTTATGAACCACCTGATGTGGAAGCTAGAAACCAAACTGGGGTCTTCCATAAGAGCAGCAGACACTCTGCTGACCCAACTCAGCAGTGCGTTCCTGGGGTTCTGAGCCTCTCTGTTTCTGTCTTCTCTCTCTCTCTAATTTATTAATTGAGTGACTCCTGCAGAGGTCAGGGGACAATTTATAGGAGTCAGTTCTCTCTACCATTCTGGAGATTGAACTTGGATCATCTGGCTTGGTGGCAAGTGTCTTCACATGCTGAACCATCTTACCAGCCCTTAATATTCTCTCTCTCTCTCTCTCTCTCTCTCTCTCTTTTTCTCTCTCTCTTTCTCTCTCTCTCTCACTGATTCTTTGCTAGGGTTTGAACTCAGAGCTTTGCTTTGCATATGGAGGCAACCACTCTACC
This sequence comes from Grammomys surdaster, assembly GCF_004785775.1. Lineage (NCBI taxonomy): Eukaryota > Metazoa > Chordata > Mammalia > Rodentia > Muridae > Grammomys > Grammomys surdaster. Next base: position 6,571,130 of record NW_021620862.1, read on the forward strand.
ATTGAGCTGTATCTCAGTTCCTAGATAATTCCAACTCAATAAGTCCCCTGACTTCTTACATGCTACTTACTTTGGAGATTTACATATTATACTTTTTTTGTGTGTACATATAGCATGATGCTATTCAGAGTAGTAAGAAAGTAAAAGAACTACTTGTCTGTTCCTACTCTAAACTCTCCAGACAGGACAGAGAAAACCCCAAACGGATCAGGTCAAGGTTATTGTTGTCCTATGTGTGGTACCTTCTCTCTCCCCTCCCCCATCCTTTTCTTTCTTCAAGTCATAGGTAGTCAGGTACCATCCTCTGGAAGGGCTGTGTTGTCTATGAATGGAACCGATCCTCTAATCTGACTTAGACATTTGTCTTACTGGACTGACTGCGTTGACACATCCCTGTCCCCTCTGCTCTATGTCTCCAACAGAAGAATCTTCACCTTCTGATTCCTGGACCCTGTCTATAGTGAAATTCAGGCAGAGGGCCAGGCTGGGGTGCAGGAACCCACAAGTCTCACAGGTGACTCATAGTAACTCCTGGAACACACCTGTCAGGTAGAGAGTGACAGAGGCTGTGGAAAGGGAAGGCACAGGGCCAACCCCGAAGCTCAGAGGTGGCTTGCATCCAGGTTCTATGATGCCCCACTGTGTGGACTATGGGCCCCAGATGACGGAGCAAACTGGGCTGGGGGAGATTGGTGCTTGTGCACCAGCCCTAAGGACCGCACATGCAGGTGGTAGCCTCAAGTATTTGTGTTTTTCCACATTTCTGTAACCACTCAGAACATCCAAGGCACAGAAGCTCTGAAGGGTGGGGCTGTGGAGTGGGAGGGGGCATATCTGCAACATCTCAAAGAAATCTGGACTGTCCCTGCCTCAGAAGCCTTTGGGAGAGAGGTCTGATTTACACTGCTTTCTGAGCAGCTGAAGGCTCTCTAGGACCAGAGGTGCTGTTTGACAAGCTTTCATCTCTCAGGCCGGACGTGGCTCCACCTCAGACACTCAGTCCCACTCAGATCCACAATAAGAAGGGGAGGCCTAGCTTTTACATGACAAAAGTAGCCACCCTCCCCCTACTGGGGCAATCTGACCACTGTAAAAGTTTCCTAATCCACATCTGCAGCCTTCTTTGGGCAGTGGCTAATTGCCCAATTGCTCTATTTCCCCAACAGAACTCTGGGGACGGCTGAGAATCCACATCCAGTAGTCTTGGGAAACTGGAGTCTGGAGATTGACCCTCTGTTTTCTGTCTGCTTCTTACACTGCCCTGCCCCCATCCAGACCGGACCCTGAGCTGTCTGAGTTTCCAAGGTGCCTGCATCTGATGGATGGCCTCTGGCAGTAGAGCCAGCAGCAGCTGTAGTCTGAGCTGTGGGAAAGGCTCTGACCTTTGAGGTGGAGTGTCTGTGAGTCAGTCCTGTGTGAGACTGGCATGCTGCGGCCCCTCTGAGACTGTGTTCTCTGTATCATCTACACTGTCTGGATAGTCAGTTTCTGCTCTGAGATGTCTGGTTCTACATACTAGGAGGGAAAGAGGATGGCCTTGTCTAGACCAGTCCTTCACTGTACTGAACATCTCCAGGCTCCTGCACTTCAGGGAGTGTTCCCTAAATTGGGAAGGGGGCCCAGTTTCCCCATGTGGATCACCTATCCTATACATGCCCCTAGAGGTCACCCTAGGAGTAACCTGGGCAAGGGTTCAGTTCAGCCTTAGTTCTCATGGATTCCAAATCCCTAAAGAGACTCCCAGGTATTCTAGACTTTTTTCTTCTTGACTCGAAGAAAGGCGTTTTTATTGGAGGCGAGGAAACACACTTATGCAGTAGACACACAGAGAAAAAGACCCTCTGCAAAGCAGAGGACAGATTCAGAAAGCTGAGATTCCCTATTCCAGGTCCTTAGAGAGGCCAAATAGTGACTGGACAGTTCCTGTTTTACCCAGGGCCCAATTCCGAACTTAGCTCTGTTCCAGCGCAGAAGCACCCAGAATACCTCTGGGGAAGCAGGAGTGTAGGAAACAAAGGGTCCCCCCACCTACTATCTTCTCTGGAAATTTACCTTTCCGAGGCTTAGTTAGCTATTCTGATCACTCTGGGTGCCCCAGAAGGCCTCAGATCCAAGGTATCCATGAGGTGGCGGTAGAGAGCCCCTGTGTGCATCTGCGAGTCAGGAAAGGAACAGCAACAGATGCCTGTCCTTTAACTCTGGTCTTACTGAACCAGACAGCGGGGCCTTGGGTGTTACATTTTGACACGAAGCCGGCTACGATAAGCCACAGGGTTTCCTTTCACTCACTGCAAGGGTGGTGGACTCTTGCATATTTGTAGCACATCAGCTCAGAAACCTCCAGGGACTAAGGACCACAGGTTCTGGTCGCCTGTAAACGTGACACCTCTGTGCCGTTTGGCCTGACTAAAGCCCCAAATGTTGGCATCCCATAAAGTCCCTTCCCTGTTAATCACTTGCAAAGGAAGGCAGCCGGTGTTCCTTTTGAAGAAAGCTATGCTTGTCAAGGGCCTGTTTGGGCCGGATGCAGAGTTGGGGGGGGGGGGGAGGTCTTATATTTCAGGGGATTCTCCTTAGGAGATGTGAGCTCCAGGATGGGATTAGTTTTTTGTTTGTTTGTTTGCTTGCTTGCTTGCTTTGCTTTGCTTTGCTGGGGGATGAAACCCAGGACCGTGCATATGCTAGGTAAGCACCCAGTCACTGAGCCTCCTCCAGACCCAAAATGAGACATTTGAAGTCTTTCTGGGGCATTACCTAGTTTCCTTGGAAACGGTAGTGGGAAGGAAGAGAAAAGTGACTGAGAAGCAGTTCAGGTCATTGGTCTGGGACTCTGGGACTTCACTCTGGGGCCAGCTGCCAGGATTTCTATACTTCTTCTAATTTCAGCCTGCCTATCCTGTGACCCCAAACTCTATGTCATAAATATTCCAATAATCCTAACTTTGGCACTCTTTGTCTGCTCTTGGACAGATCATGTAACAGTTTTATGTCTACCTGTCTTTGTCTATAAAATGGAAACAATAATGCAAACCTCCCTGTGAACTGTTACTGTAAGGATACAGAGTTAACAATGCCACGCATGGTAGTGCATGCCTATAATCTGAGCATCAGGGAGACTGAGGTAGGAGGACTTTGAGTTCAAGGCTAGCCTGGGCTACATAATGAGACCCTGATTCAAAACACACACACACACACACACACACACACACACACACTGCATGCATGACTTATTAGCTATTATGATTAGGGACAGATATTTTTTTTCTTTTCTTTGAAGTGTGGAGATCAAAACCAAGGACTTGCAAATGTTAGGCAAATGATTTACTACAGACTTATGCCCTCAGCCCTATCAGAGTTGGTATTTCTGCTCCTCTTCTAAGTTCTAAGCCCACCCACTCACTACTATAAACCTTCTACATATATGAATATGTACATGAGAATGCACACGTGTGTGTGTGTGTACGTGTGTGTGTGTGTGTATGTGTGCATGTGTGTATGTGTGTGGTGAAAATTTGGGCTGTTATCCAGAATCATGCTGCCCTGGAGCCCAGCTCTTCTATCAGGGCTGTCTGAGAAAGACAGAATTTTTTTTTTTTGGTGTGGTTTTTTGAGTCAGGGTTTCTCTGTGTAGTCCTGGCTGTCCTAGAACTCACTCTGTAGACCAGGCTGGCCTCGAACTCAGAAATCCACCTGCCTCTGCCGCCCAAGTGCTGGAATTAAAGGTGTGTGCCACTGCTGCCCAGCCAGAAATAGTTTTAATGGAACACAGGGCATACCCAGGGGCCCGTGTCCTCCACTGAGAAGGCAGAGAGAGGTAATCCCTATTCTCTAGGCCCTTTGGCCCTTAGCTTCTCCATGGCTATTGCACACCTCCCATAGACCACAGGAAAGATTTCCCTTTGTATACAGTTAGATCTCTGAGCCAGAAGAGGCCTTAGGAGGCAGCTGTATATATCTGTATCCTAAGGTCCCCTCTAACTGCATACCGTGACAGGTGACTTTGTCCTGTAGTGGTCTGACCAGTATCTGAAAGATGCACTTGAGGCTAAAACCTGCCTCATAAGGGCTATATGGATCCATACTCCCAGCTTGGAATGGGGCCTGGCACACATGAGCACTCATACAGTGTCTGCTGCTGATGTATCATGCATGCATATATGTTATATATTTGTTTTGAGGCAGGGTTTTCTGTCATTGTCAACTGCTCCTTTAGATGATAAAAACAGGGCACCAAGAATTTATAAAATTTACCAAGCATTGAGACCCAGCTGTTCTAAAAGGGAGCTGGAAGAGATAGAGACAGTCAGGTGCCTGCAGCTGTGGACTGGACATGCTTCTGGGCAGATCTGGCCTCTGTTTGCAAGGTTTCTGTCCCTAATTCTGTGGCATGAGTGAGACACAAGTCTGAGCACTCGTGGTATGAGCCTAGTGGGCAAGCCCTCCCAGAAGGAACTGCTGTCTGAAGAGGCATATTCTGTGACATTCTGAGAGCAGGGAGACATGGGCAGGCTTCATGTTTCCTGAGACTGTGCTATCAAAATCTCTAGTCAGCACCACCTACCTTCCTTTGGCATGGGAGGGTAGGGTGTGATGACGACCATGATTCATTTCCACAGACCCATGGGGGTACTGAAGGATGTACAGTTCCTTTGACGCCGAGAGATCTGTGAAAGTGATCAAAGCCAGCTGGAATACAGGACTCTGCTCCCTCTTTCCTTTTCCAAGGACAAACCTACACCTACACTGTCACTGGTCCAGGGTCTTACACAGGTCTGGCATGGTGGTGCACAGCTATAGTTCCAGCATGCAGGGGATGAAGGACTGCCACAAGCTTGGGGTCCGGCTGACCCAGACTCGTTTCTGAAAGTTTCAGCCCAGCCATGGTTATGAAGGTACCACTTCAACAGCTGGTGAAAGAGACTTGCTTTTTGCTCCAGGAATTCTCTGTCCTACAAAACAGAACTGTGTGTTGTCAGATAACTCTAACAGTGAACAGTATTGTTGAGAGGCAGTGACCCCATAGCCAGAAATCCCAGTCTGGGTGTCTTCCAGACAGCTCTCTGTACCCTTTCTAAGACAGCCCCTCCTCAGGGCTTAGGGGCTTGTCTCGTGCTGAGTTCCCAGGAGGTCCCAGGGGTGTGACCTTTCTTGTCCTTCCTCCCTGCCCCCACCCCAGGGCCAACTATAAAGAAGGCCAGTACCTGCCCTCAGCAGACCATCTAGGCTCCAAGAGTCTTTCAGGACACTTTAGGGACATATATATCCACGGTTCCTCCTGGGCAGTACCATGTGGTTCCTGTGGCTCAGCTGGGCACTCTGGGTACTGCCTTTGGCTGGCCCTGGGGCAGCGGTGACTGAGGAGCAGGTCCTGAGCAGTCTACTGCGGCAGCTGCAGCTCAGCCAGGCCCCTATCCTGGACAGAGTGGATGTGGAGGAAATGGCCATCCCTCCCCATGTGAGGTCCCAGTATGTGACCCTGCTGCAGGGAAGTCATGCTGACCGTTCCCGAGGCAAGAGGTTCAGCCAGAACTTTCGAGGTGAGCTCTTTCTTCTTACTGTCCCTGGTCTCTAGACAGGGCAGACTGGCCGTGCCCACTCTGGTGATGTGGATCCTTTCTTTGTGTGTGTTGAGGGGGGTATTGAGGATTCTTAAGGCCAGGAGGAGGTACATCAGACTGGAGTGATAACACCCAGACTCAAAGAAGAGGGGAACAGGGAAAAGAAGGATCACAGTATATGGATGGCTGTAGCATAGGGTATGGATAGGTGTTCTGGAGGCAGTAGTGTGACTTCTGGGGTCACCATCTAAGGACCATCTGGGTCAGTGGCCAACTGTGTCTTGTGCTATGAACACTGTGTGAGTTACTGGTTGATGCTACTTTGGGTTAAAAGCAAACAAAACTCCCAGCATCCTGAGAACAGTATAGCCTGCTAGTGAGATTCAGGAGATGATGGAGCCTCTCCCTGTTAGGGCTGGGATCAGACCTAAAGAAAGCCAGATCTAAGGCCAGGCTCCTGTAAGGACCTGGCTCTCTTCAGCTTCCTTCCTTCTGGGTCCCAAAGCTATTTGTGCTTGCTTGGGGAGGATTAGTGAACAAGCTCTCCCTGGAGACTTTAAGTAACTGGTTTTGCGCCAGAGGCAGAGAATTTGGAAGGCTCTGTCCTATCCTACTCCAAGCACAGTGGCTCTGCCAGCCTAGAGGTCTTGTGGTACACGGAGAGTCCCATTTGACTCTGTCCTTGTCCACAGAGGTGGCAGGCAGGTTCCTGGTGTCAGAGACCTCCACTCACCTGCTAGTGTTCGGCATGGAGCAGCGACTGCCGCCTAACAGCGAGCTGGTGCAGGCCGTGCTGCGGCTGTTCCAGCAGCCTGTACCCAGAACAGCTCTCCGGAGGTATGAGAGGCTGTCTCCACACAGTGCCCGGGCTCGGGTCACCATTGAATGGCTGAGAGTCCGTGAGGATGGCTCCAACCGCACTGCCCTCATCGACTCCAGGTAGGGGATGCTGCTGGATGAGGAGGAGGAGGAGGATGAGGAGGATGAGGATGATGAGGAGGAGGGAGGTTAAGGGGGAGAAGGAGGAGGGGGGGGGAGGAGTGTGTGTATGTGTGTGTGTGTGTTGGGAGAGTTGGGAAGTGCGGGGCTCGGCCCTGCAGGGGGAGGGCAGCAGCAGATGATAGCGCTGGAGACAAGACAGAACAGATTCCTCCAGGACCTCCCCAACAGCCTGCCAGTCCTCTCGCCTGACGCGCGCTGCTTGTGTCTCAGGCTCGTGTCCATCCACGAGAGCGGCTGGAAGGCCTTCGACGTGACCGAGGCCGTGAACTTCTGGCAGCAGCTGAGCCGGCCGAGGCAGCCGCTGCTGCTCCAGGTGTCGGTGCAGAGGGAGCATCTGGGCCCGGGGACCTGGAGTGCACACAAGTTGGTTCGGTTCGCGGCGCAGGGGACACCAGATGGCAAGGAGCAGGGAGAACCACAGCTGGAGCTGCACACGCTGGACCTCAAGGACTACGGGTAGGCTGGAGGTTGGGTGGCTAGAGATGCAATAGACCGGATCCTCATCCCCCTCCGCCCCCGCCCCTCCAAGTTTTTGGACCACCTCAGGTGTGGACTGTACAGGCTGCCCCAGGAGATGAACCATTCCTACCTATAATATTTTCTAGTGGTGCGTTTAGAAATGTTATCAGTCAAATATTGAGTTATAACATTCCATCTCCACTCTTCACTTCATTAATAAGTCTTTGAAGGTTTTTAGCTTCAAGATAGGCTTTGGTGGCCCATTCCACACTTGGAAAGGAGAGGCAGGCAGATCCCTGAATTCGAGGCCAGTCTGGTCTACAGAGGATAGCTAAAGCTACACAGAGAAATCCTGTTTCAAAAAACCAAGACCAAAACCAAACCAAACCAAACAAACAACAAAACACTAAAAACAGGACAATCAACAACAAAACCCATCTTATTAAGCATATACTTTAAACATTTGTATTTGCTACTTTTGCGCATGCGTGCCATGTGGACCTATGTGCATTTGGAGATCAGCAGACTGCTCCGTGCACTGTGTTCTCCTCTTTCACTTTATGTGGGTTTCAGGGATCCAATGCTAGTCAGGTCATTGGTCTTGCATGGCAAGCTCTCTCCTGCTAACTTATCTTGCCACTCTTGCATAGCCTTTTTGTTGTTGTTAAAAATTCTTTATCTTGGGGGAATTTTATACATATATACAATGTATCTTTATCATAGCAGTCTCCACTCCTCATCCTGCTCCTCCTGACAAGCATTATAGTGTGTGTGTGTGTGTGTGGTGTGTGTGTATGTGTGGTGTGTGTGTATGTGTGGTGTGTGTGTAGTATGTATATGTGTGGTGTGTGTGGTATGTATACGTATGGTGTGTATATGTGGTGTGTGTGTCTGGTGTGTATATGTGTGGTATGTATATATGTGGTGTGTGTATATGTATGTGGTGTGTATATGTGTAGTGTGTGTGGTATGTATATGTATGGTGTGTATATGTGGTGTGTGTGTGTGGTGTGTGTGTGGTGTGTATATGTGGTGTATGTGTGTGGTATGTATGTGTGTGGTGTGTATGTGTGTGCATATGTATGATGTGTATATGTATGTTGTATATATGTGGTATGTATATGTGGTGTGTATGTGTGGTGTGCTTGTTCCACAGTAGGCTTGTGGTGGTAAAAGGATGACCTTGAATGTCAGTGCCTACCTTAGGTCTTGTTTGCGAGAGGGGCTCCATGTTACTTGGCATGTAGCTTGGCTGCAAGCTTCTGGGGGTCTACTGTCCCCACCTCCTATTTTATGTTAGAGGCATATTGATTACTGAGGCACACTGCACTGCTAGCCTTCTGTGGGCACTAGGGATTTGAACTCAGGCTGCTCTCATATTTGTCACTTCCTCCGTTGAGCAATCTGCCCAGCTCTTGTTTTGTATTTTGAGGCAAGGGTCTTGTATAGCTCAGGCTGCTCTTGAATTCTCTACATAGCTCAGGATGGCCACAAACTATTGATCTTCCTGCCTTCACCTCCCTAGTGCTGGGATTATAGGCATGCATCACCAGGTCCAGCAGCATGTACTTTTTTTTTTTTTGGTTTTTTCGAGACAGGGTTTCTCTGTGTAGCCCTGGCTGTCCTGGAACTCACTCTGTAGACCAGGCTGGCCTCGAACTCAGAAATTCTCCTGCCTCTGCCTCCCAAGTGCTGGGATTAAAGGCGTGCGCCACCACCGCCCAGCTAGCATGTACTTTTAAAAAACCTTTTCACTATTCTTGTTGAGGGTTTTTTTTTTTTTTTTTTTTGAGACAGGGTCTCACTGTGTAGCTGTCTTGGAACTCTGTGTAGATCAGTCTGGCCTCAAATTTACAGATCAATCTGTCATTGTTTCCTGAGTGGTAGGGGTATTAAAGGCAGGCATCACTATGCTCAACTTTATTAGGTATTACAGGTATCCAAGTATGGTTTAGAGCTAATAGGAGGGTATGCATAGGTCACATGTACAGGCTATACCTCCTTGGGCTTTCTGGAGGCCATCTCCCATGGACATTGGTCACTGAGGACAAGTAGGGAATGCTTAAGACCAGGCCTTTGTCACGTAGTTAGGGTCTGTTTTCACTGGTCCTCTGTCACATCACTGAGCACCTTTGAGTCTCAGTGTCCTTAGGTATGACAAGGCTAAGACTAGAACTTCCTTCAGGATTCCTCTGAGGATGAAGTACAAGTATCACCTGAGGTAACACATAGGCCCTACTTAGTCCTGGCATACCAAGACCCTTAATAAGCAGTAGCTTACCCTATGTTCTAGACATTTATTTGTTCTTTAACCTTCACAGTGTTCTCTTTGAATACCTTAGGAAATTGTTGGTAGGACTCCCTCCCCACTTGTTCCTGATCCCTGCTCTGTCAGGTGATCTTCAATCTCTACCCCAACAGAGCTCAAGGCAATTGCGACCCCGAAGCACCAGTGACTGAAGGCACCAGATGCTGTCGCCAGGAGATGTACCTGGACCTGCAAGGAATGAAGTGGGCTGAGAACTGGATCCTAGAACCGCCAGGGTTCCTGACTTACGAATGTGTGGGCAGCTGCCTGCAGCCACCAGAGTCTCTGACCATCGGGTGGCCATTTCTGGGGCCTCGGCAGTGTGTTGCCTCAGAGATGACCTCCCTGCCCATGATTGTCAACATGAAGGAGGGAGGCAGGACCAGGCCTCAAGTGGTCAGCCTGCCCAACATGAGGGTGCAGACGTGTAGCTGTGCCTCAGATGGGGCGCTCATACCCAGGGGGATAGATTTGTAGTCTCTATGTCCACAGTTTTATTCTCAGTGAGCTAGCTACCTTGTCCGAACCTAGTGCCCACATTTTACCTTTGCCCTCCAGGCTCTCCTGACTTGGTTTCCTTGTCCATCACAGCTTAAGCACTTACATGAGTAAATCATGTCACTCCAGTAGGACACCCCAACCCCCTTAGCAGAGGACATGGCTATGCAATGAGCAAGTTCCCAGCTGAGTCTGTTTTCTGGCCAATTCTCAACTAAGTGTGCCACAAAACCCTATGGTGAGACCAGGGGAATCAAAAGCCAATCTACTCTCACACAGTGATTGCTGGGGGGTGGGGGGGGGATAGCATGCCATCACAGGGACTGCCCACAGCAGGCTGGGATGCAGATGTCTCAGAAGCCTGAGGCAGCTCCTTGTTAAAAAAACAAAAACAAAAACAAAACAAAAAAAAACAGTTGTGCCCATTTCTCCTAACCTTAGCCTTGGACAACAGCTGTATAGATTTCATTTGTGCATGACTGCTTTTCAGTTGGCCTGGGAGAGCATAATTATTCTATTATATCTGATTTTCCTACTCCCTTCTCCTTCTGCTCTGATGAATTCTGTGAAACTAGGTGTTCCCTGATGTAATGATTCTTAAACAATTATAAATTGAGGCATAGGGCACAGCACAGCAGAGTCCTAATGGCCCAGGTGCATGCTGTGTGTTCTCATCTGGGAAACAATGCAATAACTGCACAATGGTAGTTCCAGATTAATGCTTGACTTGCAAAGAAAGTTTGAAAAGATTATTAGAAAATAAAATAGAGTCAACATTGGGACCCAGAGAAAGGAAAAAACTGTTGAAGTTATGAAATAAGTTTTGCACAACATTTAAGAGTGGTTTCCAGGGCTGGAGAGATGGCTCAGTGGTTAAGAGCACTGACTGCTCTTCCAGAGGTCATGAGTTCAAATCCCAGCAACCACATGGTGGCTCACAACCATCTGCAATGAGATCTGATGCCCTCTTGTGGGGTGTCTGAAGACAGCTACAGTGTACTTATAATAAATAAATAAAATAAATAAAGTTTAAAAAAAAAAAAAAAGAGTGGTTTCCAGATAAGAAAGTAAAGAATACATAAAATCTTATACTAGTAAAACTAAGTCAAAACACTGGGACTCTTAGGAGAGTCATTGTGTGCAAGGCACAGAGGTAGGAAGCTAGTGGAACTGCTGAGTTAGGGGTTAACTTGATTCTTTCTGGCCACTGCCTGGCAGCTTTGCCCA
>NW_021620862.1:6587181-6588204 GCF_004785775.1 Grammomys surdaster
TTGTTTTTTTCCGAGACAGGGTTTCTCTGTGTAGTCCTGGCTGTCCTGGCACTCACTCTGTAGACCAGGCGGGCCTCGAACTCAGAAATCCACCTGGCTCTGCCTCCCAAGTACTGGGATCAAAGGCATGCGCCACCACTGCCCGGCTAATAAAATATTTTTAAAAAGCTATTTTTGGGGACAAAGAGATGGCTAAGTACTGGCTACCCTTCCAAAGAATCTAGGTTCAATTCCTAACATACAGATGGCACCTCGCAATTGTGTGTAATTCAGTTTCCACAGGATCTAACATTGCCTTCTGGCCTCTGTGGGTACCAGGCATGCATGTGGTACACAGATATACATGATGCAAACTACCCATGCACATAAATCAGTTCTATAGCAGCTCTTCCCACGGTGGTCCAGCGAGAAGAGCAGATTTCTTGTTACGAGCAAGGGAAGAGTAAAGATTAAATAAATATATTTTCTGGTCTGATTTTGTTGGTGCCTTTTGTTGCTGGAGTCTACAGCCATTTCTAATTCATTAACACTAGGTGGCTCTCTGAACCTGAGTTTGCAAATGAACTCTGCTAGACCTTTTCTGTGGTAAAGCCAAACTTAGTCTTTTTTTGGTCTGTCTTCATTTCCTTAGTTGGTATGAACAAATATTTCTTTTACATTCTACAGGAAAAAAACCCACAAAACTCTATTTCCTCCTTAAGAGAAGGAAACAAATACAGGCCGTAAGCCAAACCCTATTAGAAGTGGAACTTTTTAATTTTTCAATTTTGTATTTGATTGTATAGTTTTTTTGAAATAAGGCCCTATGTCTTTTGTAGCCCTGGCTGTCATGGAACTCACTTTGTAGACCAGGCTGGCCTTGAACTTGGAGATCTGTCTGCCTCTGCCTCTCGAGGATTGGGTCAAAGGACTTGTGTTACTCCTGTGGCCCAGCTTCCTCCAGCCTCCATTTACTCACTACAGATCATTGGTTTGCATGAGATGGGGAGTGGTTGGGGTGCGGGTGGCGCAGACCTGGAGGGG